>NW_003298920.1:53788-85047 GCF_000151645.1 Tuber melanosporum
TTCATATACCGGAAACCTGTCAAAGGTGAATTGGATTTGGATCTGGGGAGTTGGGTGGCCAAGGCCATTTCTGATAACCAGAGTCTGGGTGCAATTTCTGATTTTCTACACCACCATGCCATGAGGCATTATCTGCAGCTAGGTAGAAGTCTTTAGAAGGTCTATCAAGACCTTCTATAAAAGGGATGAGGTAAGGCTGGTGGATCTCAGTTGCATATTGGTGGGAATTAAGGCCAATTCCATCTCTTCTACTAGTCCTTTCCACCTCAGTCCTCTTCCTTACAAGAATTAACTCAGTTCTACCACCCTTTATTATTGCAGCATAGACCCCAATACTAGTCCTTCCAGACTCAAAGCTAGGGTTTAAGTTTTTTTCCTCCAACTCTTCACCAGCTCTTATCCTGACCTTCCACCTAGTAGGATTTGTATCATAGATAATTGTAGCTTCATCAACAAAGACCACCAAATTCCATGGACCCCTCCAAATCCTCCTTCTTTTAGTAAACCCGTTTCTCTTTTCCTTCTGTCCTTTCCTCCAAAAAGGCTTTTTTCTTGGTATTAAAAGCTTAATACCAGCATCTGATATGATTTTATCTATACTGGTCTTGCCAAGACCAATTTTCGCTTTTTGGATGATTTCTTGTAATGCTAACTGAGGCTTGGCATCGATAATAGCCTCTACTACTCTTATTTTAGCGTTGGTAATCTTTGTTGGGTGGCGAAGCTTGGAAGCATAGTCGGTATCTCCACCTCTTTCTTTGGCTCTAGTCACAACATTTTGAACAGTTGCCCTAGAGACCTCAAAAGGCTTTGAAATTTGATTATACACAATATCTGTTTGCTTTTACAGGGTATAATCTCTTGATTCCGATTCGGGTTTTCTCTCTGGGCATATAGTGGAGCCAAGGTGGTCGATGGAAAGTGAGAGTAGTTGTGTTGCACTGTTGCTTCCCCAGGGTAACATTACTTTCTGGACACGACTCTACACCTTGGAAGTCTCCTTTATTGCACAGCTCTCTTCACCCCTCTGGCTGAGCAGGCCACCTTTCAACTATTGTACCTTACCCCTAAACCTGATTAGCACCTTGCGGATATATTACATTTGTATCTTGCATCTTGCCTCTTAGTAATAGAGTGCTGTTACTCGGTATATGTTTATTTGTGTAAGTAATGCCATAGCTTCGCAATAGTGACTTTTTCTCCAAGGTGTAGGAAGAGGTGGAATAGGAGACTATGGTTTCTTTTATTTGTTTGGAATTCAGGTTTTCTTTACCCCATAGCTCACACAGGATGCGAAATTATTGTACAATAATAATGAATTATATGATATAAAAAAATATAATAAAAGAAGCTTGCTATCCCTAACATACTCCATCTCTGTTAATACCAGATTCTCTCTCCATTACAACAACAGTCAGGGACAAAACAGCAACTCAGTTTTTGCCAAGACTAGCTCTCATTGGCTGAAAACCTGTTCTTACCATGGTACCTTGATTGCTGGCTTAGAAACAAAGACCTTTATTATCCCAACATGGCCAAGCGTTAAAGGAAAGGAAGAGGGGTAAGCAGAGATGCCACCACACCTCCTCTGAGGACATTAACTCCACCCATAACTATGCCAGCTACCTTTAGCCGCCAGTCCACCTTATAGTCTATGTTTCGGTTCCCAGTGCATCCCAGCCCCTGTAGACAAAAGCAATAGGGCAGTGTAGCTACCTTATTGTACCCAGTCATTCCAGATATTTACACAAAAGGAACACCTCCTGGTACCACCTACTTCCAACATCTTTTCATTAAGATTGTGGGTTGATCTGGACTTTCAAGAACTAGACTGGTAATGATACATCATCATCTTTTACAGGATGCAGTAACACATACACGACCACGATAGGAAAGCAGTTGCTAGGCTCTATTTGTTATTCAATAGCCTTTAAGATAGATTGAAAGTCCATAAGAACATTGCCTTTTTAACACAACTATCTGTGACTGCACTTACAACCAAGACCGTCCCAGCAGCCCCCTCACCTACAATGCCAGAGTCTACCTCTGTCCTTCCATCCCTACCTGCCATTACTTCTGCTCCTTTACCTGTTCCGATTGGTGCCTCTACTT
Source organism: Tuber melanosporum (assembly GCF_000151645.1). Classification (NCBI taxonomy): domain Eukaryota; kingdom Fungi; phylum Ascomycota; class Pezizomycetes; order Pezizales; family Tuberaceae; genus Tuber; species Tuber melanosporum. The sequence goes on from NW_003298920.1 coordinate 55,901, forward strand.
GGGTAACAGTGGTTAGGAAGAGGAAGAAGACTAACCTCATATGTAATCCTACCATGGTGGCCAAATATTTACCCCTTGTGATAGTCCTGGCACTCAAGAAAGGCATCACTGATAGGGAAGGGAAAATTACCATCAAGCAGAACAGTATTTATCTCCCTGCCACTACAATGCAACTCTGTGGTTGTATCAATTAAACTCTCTCAGCTGCCCTGATCCAAACAGTCTCCCTCACTAACAACAGTGTCTATATTCCAACAGTGGAATATATCAGCACCATGACCCTGAACAGCAAGGTCTCTGCCTCCCCCCACCTTATCCAAGGTACTACCTCTGTCCACTTCGACCTCCATGTCACTCAACTAGTTGTACATGGTCTACCCACCGCGCAGTCACTCATAACCATTGCCACAGAATTCACTACTTTCCTGTCTGGGCTTGCTCTCACTGACCAACACAATTGGCTCACCTCTGGTGATGCAAGGTGTGACAAACCTGGTTCCTCTATTATTATCTCCCTCACCTGTCATAAGGCACCTCTCTTTGTTAACTAGAGATGGGCTGCTTTCTTCTCTACCTGCAGAACTGAACCCCAGCTACACTTCAATTCCTACATCCTATGTTCTAATTGTCACAGCTTTAGATACTACAACCATCAGTGCACCTTACCACCTGCTTGCAGGTAATGCATACTTCCTTACGCCACAAGGGACCATGCCTGTCCTGCTGCTGCATGCTACCTGTGTGGCTGCCTCTGTACTCGCTCTACTCTGTGATCGATCTACTGTGATAGCCCTCAAGAATGACACCTCCCTGCCTACACTGGCCACACCCAGCACCCAAAAACTGTTCCTGAGTGTCTAGAGCAAGATAATCTGGTCAATATGGTCAATATGTAGGCCCTGTGCCTCTTCCTCTGCTTTCCTACACAATTTTCTGGCTGCTCTCTCCTCTATAACTGTAATCACAGTTGGCTAACTCTGGTCATTATTACTTTGCTTTCTGCCCCTAAGTAATCGAGTGCTGTTGCTGGTAAACATTTATTTTATAAGCCATGCCATAGTTTCTTACTGGTGATTTTCCGCCAGGACATCAGAAGAGGAAGAACAGGAGCTGTTGGTTTCTTTTGTTTGTTTGTTTGGAATCAAGATTTACTTTATGCCATAGCTCAAGCTGCAAGCGAAATTCATGTACTTTAATCATGATTGATAAGATATAAAAAAAAGTATACAAATAAAAGCTAACTTGCTCTGCACCCTCTATTGAAAAATTACCAAATTCAGCCACGCTCAGGCTCCATGTTTTTGGGAGGCAACCAGCTCAGTATACAAGTTTTTGCCTTTCACTTTGGCTTCTACTAAAAGTAAACTCATCCTACTGCAGACCACAGACCTCTATATATGAGTCAAACTCCTGGCAAGGCCTCACATGCCAGTACACCCTCCTTCTTCCTGCTTAGTCACCACTATATCTCCAACATATGTGTATAACACTCTTCCAGTTTTAAGGAAGTTGACTATCAACTGTTACGCTCTGATTACGTAGCCTCTATTAATCTGGGCCTTTACAATATGTTTTGCTATTACAAAAAAAGCATGAAGTCTTTGCAACTAGAACACACCATTCATCACCTGTTAGCTGACTCTGATGTCTCTAACCGCTCCCTGTAAGAACACATCCTGATCTTGCTCGGCTGCACCACACTTAGCAGCTTGCTAGTAATCAAACTGAGGCTTCCTACCGTAGAAGTAGCCAATTCCTCAGTTCCTCCACTGTTACTAGCCAGACTTAAGTCACAGTTAACAGACCTCATGGGTATAGTGTCAGCTCTCTGCTCTGCCCGCCTGGCACTAACCGCAGCTAAATCTTGCCCCCATTCCCCCCATGATATAGCCTGTTACTGCTCCTTACAGGCTTGAAGTCCATCCCTCCTCTCAACCAGCTGACTACCCTGACACCCACAGCCCTGACCTCAATCATGCCATGAATACATATGGTATGGTAATCCTGTCCCCTACGAAGTCTGCTTCCCCAACATATTCAAAGTTATATTCTGGAGAAAGGGAGTATATAACCATTATATATTCATCCAGATCTCTGCCAAGCCTAGCTGTCTCCTGCAGGCCTCCTTCACAACCAACACCTATGCTTAGGCTTCGCGAGCTTCCTTCTGTGGTCCTCGGTCCAGGGGCAAAAGCAAGAATCTTACTCTGCTGACCACAGTTGTAGTGACTATTAAGGACACAGTGCCCATGGAACCTGTACACTCACCACTCACCAAGCGACATATTTTCACCCCATGTGCAGAACTCCTTCCTCCTGCAGATGCCATGTGCAGTGTTGTCACTGTTACAAACATTGCTTCTGCTGTCTTACAAGTAGTCAACTGCGCATACCTACTGTCCTTTACTATGACAATTAACCTTCATTACACTTTCACTCTCCTTGCATATAATCTCCACACTCCAGCCACTGCTTAGGCTCGCAACTATGAGACTTTGACAGCCAAGAACAATCAGACCTTCCCTACAGGGAACAACTCCTATCTCCTCTTCTGGCCTACTACAAATGAGGTCTCACAAGCTATCTACAACATGCCGTTGGCCATTTTACCTGGGGAACTGCCAGATATAGAATCTGATCTTACAGGCTGCACCAAGGATGCTGCAGACATAACTATTTTCTCTACTTGCTTCCTACAACCTGACACTGATATACCTGCCAGCAAGACTACCCTCTCAGTCATGGTCATAGTTGTACCAGCTGACGGTACTAGGATGGACAAGAGCATCTACCTGTACTCCCAATCCTGAGAGGTCTCTCTGGCTATCTTGCTCTCCAGCACCACCTAATACTATAAGTACTGGCATTTGACTCATTCTGTGCCCATGTGCAACGAGAACCTTCCCATCTGCTCCTACTGTGCTGGCTCCTATTCTAAGTCCACGTATTAGTACCTCAATCCTTCATGTCATAACGGTAGTAACTTTAAAACCATCCCAGCCTGCTGCAAGGCCTCCCTGTTGAAGAGCCCCAACTGTGAGGGCTCTCATATTAATACTGACCGTCAGTGCTTCTAGAGACTGCCACTCATGTTCCATTAAAGCGTGCATGCTGGCCCCAAAGTGGCCCACTTCATAGATACTACCTAGAACACTCCCTCTGCTCCCACCATCTTAACGCAGCATCATGAGGCTATCTCTGAGGTTGAGACTTCTTGTGCCATCACGGCTAAAGCATTGTATGCCCCTCAGCCCTGATGTGTGATGGCACCACTTGATGAGCAAATGATGATATCTATCCTTCTTATCCTGCCCCACAAAATCAATGAATGAGTACTACCTGGCACCCTCATTTCCCTCTGTGATCTCATCTTTACACTCACTTAATAATCTTTTCATAATACAATATAACTGTTTGGAAAGCTAGAATATTTTTTCTTTCCATGATTAATTGTTTCAAAGCATTAAAAGATTTTCCGATATCGGTTTTGATTCAAAATCATCCAATATATAAGAGTTGTCTGAGTGCTTTTCTGGGTCCGCAGACATTTGCCCCTTCTTTAGTTTTTGGTACCGTCATTTCCAGAAAGTTTTTGCGGCCCCGCTCCACCAAAGCACTACCATACTATCCAACTACAAAGAATTCAAAAAAACAATATTGAATTCAATTAAAGAAATGATAATAGTATAACTAGTAGATGATAGAAAAACATTATTACCATTTTGTATGGCCTCTATCTGCATCCACCACAGCCCACATTCTCTCAGATATTCTATCTATCTATCTATCTTACTTCTCTGGAGGAATTAATCCCGACTGCTTCTTTACCGCGTCAAACAATTCAGTAACACTGTCAGGCCTTCTCTCTAGTTTGAGGAATCACTTGGTGAGGGCTCTTTTAAGTAGTGCCAAGGTGTTCTCAATATGGTTGAGATTGGGTGAGTTGGATGGCCAAGGGAGTTTTTTATAACCACAGTCACACTCTAATTTTCAATTTTCCTCACCACCATGCTAGGAGGCATTGTCTGCAGCTAGGTAGATGTTGTCAGAATGTCTATTCAGAACTTCTATAAAAGGGATAAGGTATGGCTGGTGGATTTCAGTTGCATATTGGTGGAAATTGTGGCCAATTCTGTTTCTTTTGTTGGTCTTGTCCTCTCTCCTCCTTATCACAAGAATTATCTCAGTCCTGCCACCCTTTATGGATGCAGGAAAGACCCCCATACTAGTCCTCCCAGACTTAAAGCTAGGCTTCAAGTTTTTTTCTTCCAACTTTTCACTAGATCTAATTCTGACCTTTCTGCGAGTAGGATTTGGATCATAAACAATTGTGGCTTCATCTATAAAAACAACCCAATTCGATACCCCCTCCCAGTTCTTCCTTTTCCTAGCAAATACTTGTCTCTTTTCCTTTTTTCTATTTCTCCAAAAATGCTTTTTTCTGGATATCAGAAGTTTATAACTACCTTCTGAAATGATTTTCTCAATCGTTATCATGCCTAGACCAATATTTACTTTTTTGCCAATGTGGCATAATGCTAAATGAGGCTTAGCATCAATAACTGATTCCACTATGTTTCTTTTGCCATCAGTAATCTTGGTTGTTCTTCCACCTCATTTTGCATCATTTGGTTCTAATCCTAGAGTTTTGCTCTTTTGACCACATAATGAACAGTGGACTTGGGAGCACCTAAAGACTTAGAAATTTTATTATATCCAATATTTGTCTATTTATACAGGGTATAAATCTCCTTATTCAAGTCTTCCCTGGCTCTGAGGGTATGAGGTAGAATCGTAGTAGAGATAGTTGTTGTAGTGATATGGTGTTGTGTAGTAGCGATTCAGGGGTGTGAAGACTTTCCGGACAGGACTGTACCTGGCTTAGGGTGGCTGTTTATGCTTTTTAACATTTTTAAGCTTTTTTTCTTTACTGCCTTACTTTTTTAATAGGGCTAACCTTATACCTGTTGATGTTTTCTCCCCCATATCTAGTTTTACTCTCTCTTCACTAGGTTTAGAGTCCAAAACACTAACTTTACCCTTAGCACCTGGTTCGCTAGCCTGACGCGTTCTGCATTTTCATACTTCCCGGAACATGACTATCTCTTCCTTGTACCACCGTGCCTCAGTATCTACCACAACTGCTTCTACCCTCTCTGCTGCATCCTCTCAAATGAGTACTTCATCTCTTTACCTTATTTTACTATGGCAGATCATTGGGGCTTCCATCTTCTCAACATCGCCAGCATTGATACGTACTACTCATTTGACTTTAGCTCTGGGCTAGGCGTTATACATTTGACCTTCGTAAATTCTCTTCTCTCCCCATTTGCTAGTGTTATTTTGGCTGACCTTCCCACCTCGGGTTCTGATCACCTCCCTATTTTGATCTGCTTCTCAATCATGCTGCTCACATAGGTTGATCCCCATCCCCACTGGAATAAGACAGATTGTGCCAGCCTGCTTTCCCTGCTGAAATGGCTCTTTTCCCCCCCTCCACGATCTTACACTACCGACATCAAGTTTAACTAGTAGCAAGAAAATGACCTCACATGTCTCACCTCCCTTCTGAGCCTGCACATACCTACCAAGAAGACCTCACCCCACTTTAACCCCTGGTGGTCTCCAAGATTGTCCAATCTGTGTGGCTATTTTACATCTTCTCCAGGGCTTAATACCAAGACCATACAACTACCACACTGTCCAAGCTTAGGCTTCATAAGAACAGGTACTTGAAGGCGATTAAATAGGCCAAGAGGCAGTCCTAGAAGGATTTCCTGGCCCAAGGTATACCCTACTCCATTTTCCGGACTAAGAAAGCCATCTGGTGAGCAGAACCAGAGAGGTTTCAAGACATGCCTGGGGCCTTGATCCTGACTCAGCTCAAATTCACACCCCTCAACCATTTCTTTCCTCCGAAACCACCAATCCCATTGGTGGCTTTCCTCTACAAGTACCTCAAAGTCTCCTCTATTTACAAAGATGTGATTGCCAAGGTCATATCAAAATCATCTAATACCTCTGCTCCTGTCCCAACTCCATGATTTATGGCATTTGGAAGAGGGTCAATGCCCTCAATCCTACTCTTTTAGTCTAACTCCTGAGCGCACTCCTGGACTGTGACTACAGCAGGCACTTGAGAGGGCTACCTGGATTGTGCTCCTGAATCCCAGCAACCCAGGCTACTCTACCCCTTCCTCCTTCTAGATAATTGTACTGTGAGAGGCCGTCTCAAAGATTTTGGAGTGTATAGTTGCTACACCGCTATCTCTCATAGCCAGATCAGTCAGTCTCATCAAATGACATTAATATAACTCCCTAGCTGACCTCTCTACCTTTGTTGCTTCAGCTGCCCTGGTCCAGGAGATCATGATGAGGTAGGCTCCACTCTTCAAGATTTCTTCCCTCTGCCTAGACATAAAAAGTGGTTTTGATAACGTCCCCACCTTAGCACTGTCCTACCAGCTTTACTATTGAGGCCTCCCCACCAAACTGGACCACTAAATCAGATCTTTCCTTACAGACTGGTAGTCTTGCCTACTTTTTCAATGTGCACCTAAGGTTTTCTCTTATGTTTCTGTTGGTACTCCTTAGGGGTCCCCTATTTCTTATTTGTTATTGTTGATTTATGTAGCAGATTTGCATATTTCCATATCTTAAGAGGTTAATGTTTCTTTGCCTGATGATTTATCCATTAGTGTTGCTAGTGGCTCCTATTGGGGAAATGTTCAGGTTCTTCTGCATGTTTTTTCTTTACTTGACCACAAGGTGACCAAGGTTGATGCTGCCTTCTCATTTCCCAGAACAGAACCTATGTACTGGCAGACACTGAAAGACTATGATCCACTTAGCCGAATCTTAATCGCACTTGATGGCACTCTTTCCCATCTCTCCAAACTGCTCCGGTGGCATTATTACAGGTCCGTCCCCATCTTGGAGTCCACTACCCACTTCCATAAATGATTAGTACTAGTCCTTGTGGCCTTCAGCATTGTCAGGAGCCTGTCCCCTCCATGTTTGGACATCAGCTCCCGAATGGTCTGTGGGTGTACCTGATGCCTTCTTCTCCCCATCCTCACCTATAATGCTGTTTTGTTCTCTACTACCCTCACGACACTGGATAAGATGTCCAGGTACAGGAACAAAGTACTCCGATTGGTGACGACCTGCTTCTCCTTCACCCTTACCCTCATGCTGGCCTGTGAAGCCTACCTCCCCCACATTGCCATCATCCTCACATATAAGAGACGGATGCCCACCTTGTACTTATCATCTTCTATCCTTCTGATCAACGCCGTAGCAGAATGCCTCCAACCTCACTTTACCCTAACAGGAGATACAGCCCTGAGGCTGACCGCAAGGAGACCACTCCATCACACATGTAACAACTCCATTCCCCTTAGTTGAGACAAGTATTGCTCCTTCTAGCCCAGTTGGCAACACTTGGGCTGGACTTACTATACTATTCTCTGTTACCAGTAATGGACTGTGTTGATGTCATCTTGCTGGCATCTCCTCACCTCCTCTGAGACCTGTTTCCCAACTTGGGCCCCAACTATACACCAACCTATGCCTCTCTGAAGGCCAGACTCAAGAACTACCTCTCTTATGATTAGGTACTGCAAGCTCTCCCTCCCCACTGCTGCAAGCTCACAGGAGCCACCAGGCTGCAACCGTTCATGGGCTTGGACAGATTTACTGCAAGCAGAATACATCAGATCATGTCGGGTATGAGCTATCTTGCTGGCCACAATTCCTGTGATAGGGACAGGGAATGGACCTGATGTGCCAACTGGGTGCAAGACATCGAGGACCTGCACTACCCCCTGCTAACATGTCTTGTTAAAACCGATATGTAGGTACTCTATCTCCCTAGTGTGTACAAAGTTGGTCCCAACTCTCTCCTCTGGTCCTCGGTCACCCTGATCAGGAGACTGGCCACCTACATATCTCTGGACAGGACTGTATTTCCCCATGACATGCCGGACTGTAGTGCTCTTGGATTACAGCCTGAAGCTGTTTAGGCTACTTTGCATCTGTTCTTATCTTCTCATATATGTTTATAATTTTCCTTTACGAGCTGGAGATGTTACTGTTTTGTTGATGGCAGGAGTGGTTACCATTGGTAGTGCCACAATAGATGTCAACTGGGAGACAGGAGCCAATAATTTCACTATTTTATTTTGTTGGAGAGTGAGTTTTTGTTTACACTATAGCACATGCCACATGCGAGTTCTTGTACTTTCACAACAAATACAATAATATATATAAAAGAAAAGTTAAAAACACAACTCCCCATCACTACGCACTCTCCATCTCCATTATAATAATAGTCAAAGAAAGATCCACCCCTTAATTTTGGCCAAGACCCATTCTCATTGGCTGAAAACCTTGACTTACAACCGCAGCTTTATTCCTTACTTAGCGATAGGGTCATTTTCATCCTACCATGGCCCCTGGCAAAAAGAACAGAGGAGGGGCAAGCCAAGGTACCACCATATCTCCCCGGAGGACACAAACCCCACCCTGGACCTGGCCCGCTCCCTGTCCTAACCTTTCTACCTTATTGCCCATTTTTGGATCCCCATAGCCTCCTGCCCCCAGGATAGCGCAGCAACAATGCAGTAACACTATTTTATCTCTCCTAACAACTATATACATTAACAAACAAGTAATACCTCATTACACCCACTACTTTCAATATCATTTCATTAAGATGGTGGTTGACCTGGCCTTTCGAGAACAAGACCTCCAACCATACCTCATCTTTTATAAGATGCTGCAACATGAATATGATGACTACAGGAAAGCTGTTGATGAGCTCCAAGAGCAAGTCAATAACCTCAGAGATGCCTTGGATGTCTGGAAGGATATTGTATTTTTAACACAAGCATTTGCGACTGCAGTTACCACCAAGCCTGCCGAGGCAGTGCCCTTCACTACTCCACTAGAGTCTACCTCTGCCCTACCACCTAAACCGACACCCTGCTCTACCACTACACGTGTGGCTGTTAGTGCCCCTACTTGGACGACTGAAGTCAGGACAGGCATGAAGAAGGTCTACTAACAAGCACCTACTCCTGTGGCCAGATATGCACCTCCTGCGAAAGTCTCAGTACCCAACTATGTTATTAACACGTTGGAAGGGAAACTTATTATCAAGAAGAATTTTGTACCTCTCTCAACCACTACAGTGGAACTCAGCAATAATATCAACAAAGTTCTTTCAGTCAGCCTTATGCAGACTATTACGCTAACTGGTAACCAAGTCTAAATTACTACTATGGAAAATGTCAACGCCATGACCATGAACAGCAGAGTCTCCACATTCATCTACCTCATCTGAGGTACCACCGTGGTCCACTTAGACATGCCAGTCACTCAACTAGTTGTTTATGACCTACCCACCTGTCAGTCACTTGCTACCATTGTAATAAAACTCACTACTTTCAACTCAGGCTGTGTTCTCACTCACCAATCCAGCTGGCTCACTTCCAAGAATCCACAATGTGACAAACCTGCCTCCTCTATTGTCATCTCCATCACCACTCCCATGGCACTTCTCGTTGTTGACAAGAGTCTGAATACCTTCTCGTCCACCTGCTGTACTGAAAATTGGCTACACTTCAACTCCTGTAACTAGTGTTCTATTTGACACCGCTTTGGACACTACAACAATAAGTGCAGTTGACCTCCTGCTTGCTTGTGGTGCACACTTTCTCATGCTCCATGGGAACATGCCTGCCTTACTACTGCTTGCTGCCTCTGCAGCTGCCAGTTTACCCACTCTACCGGGAGATGAATCAACTATAATAACTCTTCCATGTTCTACTTTCCACCCTGCCCCACCCATCAGTCCCCAATGTACAACAGTTGTTCCACCTGTTGTAGAGGCTTATGATGTAGTAGATATAGTCAATACATAGACCTCATGACCTTTTTTTCTTTCGTTTCTTGTACAGCATGCAGGTTGCATTTTGCCCCATAATGATGATCAGAGTTGGCTACCTCAGGTGACTGTTTCTTGCCTTTCTTCCCCCAAGTAATGAAGTAGAGTTGCCTGGTAAACCATTACGTTCTGAGTCACTGCATAGTTTCTCGTGGCTAATTTTCTTCAACTATACTTAAAGTAGAAGAAGAGGAGCTGATGTTTTCTTTTATTTGATTGTTTGGATTTATGCTTTTTTCTGTACCACACTTCATACTACATGCAAGATTCTGCTACCTTAACAAGAAATTATAGGATGAAAACCAAAAATAAAATAGCTGCCCATTACTACCAGCTCTGCCTCCACTACAACTACAGTGAAAGAAAACACCAAACCAAATTTTTCACCATGACCTGCTCTTAGTAGCTTAAGACCTTTTCTCAATATCTTACCTTTATCCCTCACCTAGAGACCAAGTCTTTTCATCCCACGATGGCACCTGGCAAGAAGGTGGTTATCAGGGGGACTTCTCCCACTCCTCAGTAGACACAAACCCCACACCTGACTATGTCTGCCCCCTCTGGTATCCCATCTACCCTGTTGCTAATCTTAGTATTCCCATGGCCTTCATGTCTCTCCACACTTAAGTGGCTGTACAGTAAACCACATCATCCGGCACCTTGATTCCAGATGTTTACAAACATGGAACACCTCTTGATACCAACTACCTTTCACCTCCTTTCATTAATATGGTGGTAAATCAGGACTTTCAGGAACTTGACCTGTAATGACACTTCATGATCTTGTGAAAGATGCCTGCAACCTGTAAATAAACACTAGAGGAGGGCTATTGATGCGCTCCAGGAGCAACTCAAGAGCCTAAGAGATGGCTTGAAAGGTTACAAGAATATCCACTTTTCAATACTTGCAACAGTGACTTTACTTACGATCAAATATGTCGTGACCACTCCCCCCACATGTTCAGCTAGAGCATACATCACGAAAAACAACTTTTACATCAGACGAAAGCTGTCCACATCTAGACTGAAAGTGTCACCACCATATGTTCCGTTTGTCCCATGTGTCTGGAAGTTGAGAGTAGGGGTAATTTGTATTGTAATAGTACTGACAGTACTCTTCTGGACCCAGTATCCTCCCACAGCTTGTAGGAAATATATTCACTTTTGATGGTATGTGAGAAATACATATTTATTCTATGCTTCTAATACATTTAGCATGGGATAAGAATTAGGGAATCTATGTGAAAAATTAAACTTAAGAGAATTTGCAGCAGAAAATGTTGTCTGCCCATTAATAATGCCTACTCTATTGTGGACTTAAATTGAACCAGATACAACATCATATTGTTCACCACTACTTCCACAACTACAGTCCCACCTCCTACCCTAAACTCATTTTTACTATGCATTTCGCAAACCTCAGAGGCTTCTGTCATTCAATTCAGCTTGTACAGAGAATTCTCAATATCAGATCAAAATCTGACTACTTGTTGTGAAGTTAATCATCTTCCTGACTCTTACTATCCACAAGCAGATCTTGCTATCAGGAAGGCTAAGGTGGTCTAAAGATATGGTGAGTCTAAAGAGCATATAATATTCGATTCGGCTTGATGAGAGCATTCTAATATGCTATTGCATATCCATATCTGACCACTACTTGTGAAGTTAATCATATTTCTGACTGACTCTCTGGCAGCTGACATTTCTATCAGGAAGGCTAATGTGGGCTATGGGCACTGGGAGTCTAAGGGGAATATATTGCATGTTGAGATAATTAACTGCAATCCAACAATTGGTGGCAACCCACTCCTCTTCATCACCCACGACTCTCAATAGTACCTAAAAAAAGTTTCTCGAAAGCAACCAAGAAGAAACAATTCTGCTTAATTTGTTTTTTCAACAAACTATGACTCCTGTTCTTCGCAGTCATGCAAAAAACCTATTCCCTCTAGATATCTCTCTGAGTTTACCAGGGAGAGGATTTTCAGATTACATGAGCCTCAGATGAGATATCAGCAAATTTCCCACTACGTTAATATCTCCTACACTAATGTCAGAGATACAATTAAAAAGCGACATCAAGATGGCAAGGAGAATAAGGGTAGAGTAAGACATGCTTAAACTACCAAGTCAAAGGATGACACTATGGTGGTGGAAGCTGTTAAAAATCGCCATACTACCTATTCTCACATTGCTGAGCAAGTTACTCCCAATGTTTCTAGTAGGACATTAAGGAGAACACTTGAAAAAGAGCATCTTAGAAAGTGGATGGCATAAGAGAGAGTTCATTTGGATGAGGATCTAGCTCAAGAGAGGTTGGAATGGATATTAGCTCATAGGTATTAGACAAAGGAGATGTGGAGAAGGAAGGCAATGTGGGAGGATGAGGTAGCTGTGGACCGGAGAGCAAGAAACAGGAGAAAATGGGTTTTCAGATACCCATATGAGAAATGGAAAAAGGATTGTGTTGAACCTAAGACTAGGAGAGGGGAGAGAGGGATTAGCCAGATGATGACTGGTTGTTTTTATAGTCAAACTCATGGTCTTTTTTTGCCTGTTTTTCCTGATCATTCTTCTGCTAAGGGTGGAGTTACTGGGAAGTCAATTATTGATGTTTATGATCATTAAGACTTCCTAGAAATATGGAAGAATATGAGAGCAAAGGCAGGACAAGAAGAGGTATTCTTTATCATTGACAATGCTAAGACTCACTTGCCTTTCAAGAGATGGGTCAGAGGGTAGCGAAAGACATTGATGGAAATTCCTGCCTACTCATCAGATCTCAATCCAATTGAAAATATTGGGACTCTGGTGAAAGGTAAGCATCAGTAAAAATAATTACCTGCGTCCTGTGTGTGCTTTGCGTCTGACACACTGGATGGACAAAACGTGAACCACGAATCAGGATGCACCGTCGCTTGAACCTTGCGTCCTGACTTTCCTTACATCCCAACCCGTGTCCAGAACGGGTCCTAACATGGACCCCTACACCCTCAGCATCCCAACAATGCGCCACACCCTGGCATCTGCATCAAGACAACCTCTGATCCTCCAGGTTTGCATCTGGTTAACATCAGACCCTGGTTGCCTATGTCGGGACGATGTCAGATCATGCTGCCTACATAAGGACAATGTCGTTCCACCAGTGTTCTGTCCTGACTACATCCCCTGCTTATCCATTCACACGTGATATTATCTGCCTTGCATTGAAACGTCTGGATGACCCTGCCCTTCTGTACTATCTTGATACTATGATGTTCCCCTTCTACATCGAGAGGCTTTCTCCCTACAACTCCACTTGCTGGGACATTAGCCTTGCCCTAGCGTTCTCATCCTGTTCGCACTATCAGTCCTTTGGACATCCTCTAGATGCCTTCAGCACGAGGCAAATTCTTCCTGACCCTTCCCCAGCTCTACCTTGTTTCCTGTAATCCTCCAGCCTTCCTGCAAATATTTTTATGAATTACGTCTTGGTCGCGCTCAATTCTACTAGTACAGTTGAATAGTGCAAACAATTTTGGTTTCATATATGGCTCCATTGATCTACTATTCTCTCTTTGCTGTTGATTCGGCACATCAGCTCAGCCGGAAAAATAAATCTATTAAAAGTGATATTTACATGTCCGTAATCACTATTAATTACCCAGGGTGACTCTAACTGGACTCCTGCTCGTTAACCTTAGGCTGCCAATCACCAAATCAAGCCAGTAGTCCTTGGCCATCATCAGATTCCTTGAGGCTGAGTGACAGGTGACCAGGCTGAGAAGCACTCATCAGGCTCGTAGTCATTGATCTTAAACTCTCTGCTGGCAAATGTCTAAGAGTCGCTGGATCTGGGACGAAAAGCCCCAGCACGCGGGCAATCGACTTCTGGCTATAATCAAAGAACCTGTCGGTTTCTTCTGAATGTACTGTCCTTTCCCAGCCCTCCTCCCGGGCTAAGCGGTCCCGCCTGGTCTGATGTGGTACTGGCAGTGAGTTCCTCTCGTCACCTATTCAACCCCCGAGCTCTGCGCCGACAGTACCCCAGTCATCATCATACCACTCACAGCAGTCTTGCTGCATGCCTTGAATCTTCTTAACTGTCTTCTGTATTGTGCACCATATGCATTTGACAATTGTGTCCTGGACCCCCATTGGGCAGTTTTCCCATGTATTTATCTGCCGTGCAGAAAGGTCTTTGGTGTCCAGTGACAAGTTTGTGGCTCGGTCACGAATCATGTGTTACAAGAGTGCCAGAATCTTACCTGCAACTGCCACAGGATTGAACTCCTTTGGCTGCAGATAGATTCCTGATTTCCATGCCCGCAGTGTATGACACATTATTCCACACATCAAGCAGATCAAAGTGCCGTTGATCTGCGCAAGAAACTCGGGATAAATAATCCCATCCATTTTCTTTCCGGGAAATAATTACCGTCAATTGCTACCAGAATCAGTGGCACAGCGAAGTGTAATGTTATATTTTGTGGTGGGGTTATTTAGGATCAGTAGTGGTTACTATGGGGCTGTTACCAGGTGTAAAGGAACCACATACCCTTTTGGGTCGCACATCAACCTATCTTGTTCCAGTAGATAATTCACCTTACGTGCCATCGCTGTCAGATCCTACGGTAGTTCGTATAACATGACAATGTAATTCTTCACATTGTATATGAACTGAAATGGCACGCCTGACAGATTTTGGCAAATCTCTCTTTGTTAGTAGTGCATACTGTAGGCCATCATGCCTGGCGAAGAGGACTTACCTGATATATAGACTGCTGGAACAGTCCAACATCTTCAGTATGTCCCTGCCCTTCCACCCCGTCCCGCCAGACTTTGAGCACCTGACTGGTCCGTGTAACAGCATTTGGGAGTGGGTCCTCGCCCAGCGTGTACCCTAGAATGTGTGATTTTGCTAAGCTTAATATTGCCCCACGTGGCCGTATTACTAGGTTACACATTGACTTACTTGATCACAAGTCGTCCTGCCGCAACGTGGTAGTGCAACTAGCACGGCTAGAACTCCTGACATCAGATGTCAGAGCACTACCACCACACAGTGATGATAAGAATAGTGAAATGCTTGATCATAGAAAAGTGGCAGGACTGTTGGGTGTGCTGCAAATTGTTCTCCCATGAGGCCCTGGTGTCTCCCACGAAGGATTGGCATGTTGTGTTCCACAGATGGTGGAAATCCAGACCCTCAGTATGCGATCATTTTGCTGTCTGTTGGGGGCTTGAGACTCATCAGGCCCTCCTGCCCCAGAGCTTTCAGGAATATTGATATCCGCAGGATCAGGTGTGGTGTCCCATTCAACTTTATCCGATCACTGTGAGTTTTGGTATTCATACCTGCTATCCTTGCTAAGATAATATGTTTCCGTAGCACTTTGTCCTGAAGGTTCTATCTCAGGTTGGGTATATACTGTAGTCTGTTTGGTGGTGTTTTGAGGGCCATTGGGGTGTCTTCGGAGTTGCATGCTTGCAATTGGTGGAGGACATGGGGTTCGACCTGCTAACTGGTCATACGATAATGTGCTCAGGGCGCCGCCGTAGTTGTTCAGATCTGTTACTGATATTGACTTTCCCGATCCCATTCTGTCTGGTTGGTTGTCCTGTCTACATCCATTCAGATTTCCCAGTTGGGGAATTGACTGACTGTGTGTCTTGTTTAGAGGTTGTTTATGCATAGTCTTACAGGTTAGTGAATGTCAGGTAAGTGAGTATAAAGGATGCAAACTGTATGAATCTCGAGTCTGCTATACGGTAAGTGAGGAGTTTGTCAGGTTTGCACGCGTTGAATACAACACGTCGCATCTTATACGCTTGTCCTTACGCCTCCGGTTAGGGCCGGTGTCATCATCAACTATCACTCGGTAGTGGATTCCCTGGCAAAACGATGTCTCTTGGGCATTCAACATTATGTTCATGATCAAGACATTCCCAGTTATCACGGGCCCTGGATTAAAGCATTAAAGTATTAGGAGCAGTGAAAGTCTCTTCCCAGGGAAACGCATAGCACAATCTGCACCTCAATGATATCTTATTCTTTCTGAATATTCAACTTGAACTGTGTGTTCATGATCAATACCCCAGGTTCCCAAATATCAGATGGTGCAAGACTTGGGCATGGGAAGAGTAGGGGAAATGTAGGTGTCACCAAGCAAGAAGGCGTAGCAAGATCTACCTATAAACTGAGTTGGTTGGGGAAAATATTTCTCACGAAACACTTGCCAAGCCTAAAAAGGGTTAGGGAGATCTAACCTCATCTCCAGACATCTAAAATGTGTATTGGATGAAGGCTACCAAGCCAATCGACAGGATGGCCCTCTGACGCCAGGCCTGTTCTGGACTTGGAATGTGAGACATACCGAATTCATCAATACAATATACTAGCAATATTCAAGTGCAGTCTTGGAAGGCCAATCACTATGGCCACCACCACTGTCGTACTATGTCAGGCCAGTAAGGAATAGATGAGGACATTGGAAGTGGGTCAAATGGTATCATTACTATCACAATTAATCACCAGCTAAGAAATGCACTCCTGTGGGAGAATCGCCCACAGGGATTGAGAATCTACAGGCAAAACAAAAAATGGAAGCTGAAAAAGAAAAGAAAAGGAAAGGAAACCGAGAAAGTAAAACAAAAAAGAAGAAACAGAGGAAAACACTGCAGATTGAGCATCACCCTCTTGCAGTCCAACGTCTGCTGCTGCGGCGAGGTATCGGTGTTTCGTCAGCCACACGAGAGCGAGAATCAGGAGAGCCAGGCACCAGTGAATCTCAGGCTGCAGGTGAGGTGATGGCCACCGGCAGACCAGTCATAACCATCAAGGTTGTGAGAGGCGCCAGAGTAGGACCAGGGGTGGGTGGTGCCAGGCGGTCAGTCATAGTCACAAAAGTCCGAGGAGCTGGCAGAACTGTCGTAGCCACCGAAGTTGAGGGGGGTGACAGGGTAGGAACAGGGATCGTAGGATGCAGGGGTGTGGGCGCCAGCAGGATTGTGGGGGGACATGTAGGGGGGGTAGGAGTCGCTCCTTCAGCTCTACTTTAAGAAAAAAGTGCGGGAGAGGGGTCTTTGGCCGGGTCGTGCCCAAGACGGGATCAAGCCTGGGGTAGCGGGGTTTGGGGGTACTCTGCCATCCAGGGGCTCTCTCGGACAAGCTGCATCTTGGATTGGAGCTTCAC
This sequence comes from Tuber melanosporum, assembly GCF_000151645.1. Lineage (NCBI taxonomy): Eukaryota > Fungi > Ascomycota > Pezizomycetes > Pezizales > Tuberaceae > Tuber > Tuber melanosporum. The sequence continues at coordinate 73,025 of NW_003298920.1, forward strand.
CAGTTCAGATGGGGTGAAGGCCAGGGGTCCGGGTTGGTGGGTGGGTGGGGTCTCGAGGGGCCGCAGGTGAACAAGACTTCATCCTATGAATCCTATTAGATATAGATAATAACAAATGTGTTAGTTGAAAGTTTTTGAACATTAGGCACTTACATCATCAATCACCATTTCTGCCGCATCTCTAGAGTCAGGATGGGCAGTGCAATAGGGTCTTGAGGGACTTGCAGCGAATGCGTCTTCATCCTATGTATGTTATTAGCTACAGACAATGGTTTGAGATGTGGATATTTAGAAACTTACCTCCTGAACAATGATTTGTGGTGTGCACCGTCGCTGGGGAGAACACAGCTCCACCACCTCCTCCGCCTCCTGCTCCTGTTCCTCCTCCTGCACCTTGTCCTCCTTCTACTCCTCCTCCTCCTCCACCTCCTCTGCGTCGATAGCCCTCCCAATATCTCCTGCTTGCCAAGGCGATCTGAGACCTTTAAGTCAAAAAAAGGGTATCAGCCCATGGCAGGCTCCGGGGTCCAAGCCCAGGCCTCTGCCTTACACTGCTCTAGGACTATAAGGTCCAGTGGATCTTGGCCACTATTGGTGAGGATCCACATGGGTACATCATTATCTTTATATAAAACAATGAACTCTGTGAGTGGGAGAGGCACTGCTGTCGTATGACAAAGTGATCATGCCCCCTCACCTGTCTTCACGACGAGATATCAGGGGCAACCGGTGGCCTCTGCCACTCATAGCGCCTTGACTACCCTGAGCAGACCATTTATGCTCGGGGATGTCATGACCCCAATGGCTATTCCCCCATCAGAATCGGCAGCACACCACGGATAGTCAAGCAACAGGTACACTCCCTGAGTGGCCCCTGTCCACCGAACGATGTGGATCCAGATTGCCCATGGGCAGTACAAAGTGGACCAATCATGTTGATCTATTGATAAAATAAGTGAGCATGAATATAGTGGAAGATAGAGGAATGGCAACATTTACTCGGAGGTCACTCAACCACTGCGGCCACAGTCCACAGCGCGAGACGATGCTCATTTGTTCTGTCAAGTTTCTTGGTGATGTTCCTAACCGAGATCCTCTGATGATGTTCGACTTCCCCAACGTCATAGGCCCGGTACAGGTATTTATCCAGCTTAATCCCGGCGGTGACGGGGGGAAGGGAGCAGGCCACACTTAGGACCAACTCCAATTGGAAGTCAGTCAGGTGGTGGCGGCCCAACAAGCGCACTGTCATGTAGGGTCCATAGGTACTCACACCTCCTCCAGCAGCATTGGTGGTGCCAGGATTCTCAGACCGACACCAGCTTTTGGCGTACATGATGTCTCTGTAGCACCCACTGTTTGAAGTAGGAGAGTTGGTTAAACTGATTCCTGCAAATCTATGTAGTTATGATTTTCACTTACTTGGAGTGTTCCACTGTTGGCTCAAAGGGCGGCCTCTCCTCCGCCTCCAGGCCAGCATCACTGTTCACCCAAGGTTAGCTCCACGTCAGGATACCTATAATGATAAGGGAAGGCTGATTGTGTACTTACCCGGCATAGCCCATCTGCGACCAGCGACCCATGTCAGTGTTTGGTGATTGCATCTCCTTGTGTTGCTTTCAGGAGGCAGGGTGGCACAGGGTCTATACTTAAAGAGATATGTTAATAATTCTCAGCGTTAGTAGTCACTGGTTGGATGCAGCGTACTTGATCCCTCATGCTGGGAGTCTTTTGGGCTCACACGGTATTGTTTCTCTGTTTTGGGGGGGGGTGTTTTTGAAAAAAGATATCACTGAAATCGGTAGATGGGAAATTTTATTTTTAAAAAAAAAGGTTATTTGTGGCTTCTGGGGGGGGGTGGACAGATTGAAGAAAGATGTTGATGTGACGCAGTTGGAGATAGAAGTATGATGTTGATGTGGGATGTTGGTGAGGAATGGAGAGGTGGGGGGAGCAGGCTGAGGGGGGATTAATAGGTGCCGGACAAGATGTCTGGGGCAGGATGTTCAACATCTTATACCCTAGTGGAGTGCACACACATACAATGCTAAGTGCCCGTGAGGGTATGTGTACTGACAAATGATAAATGCGATGTCGTTATGCAACGATGTGAAATTGTGCTGACTATACAGACCAACCACCTTGTCTTCAGAGTGACATGAACCTTTTGTGTATAGATATAGATACTATTATACTTCTAAACATATTGTGATTGGTATGGGGTCCCAGAAGTAATTGCTCTAAGGTTTACAAAATAAGGTTTTAAGGCACACGCTGGTCCTGCCTACTGGCATCAAAACCTCAGAGCCGGATTGATGTCCACATGCAAAGATGTCTACTACTGGTATCAGGTCCACACTTCCCCCTAGGGTGTCCCTGACACACCATGATGAAGATCTGGCAATGGGAGATATGCAATAGGAGATACGATAATATGCTTCATGAGAAGCACAATGAATGATGGATACATAAGACAAACAGAAGGAAGGATGGCTTCGTGATGGCTCTCACAAATCCACTGCTAAAACACTCTACTAATACATGATCAAGGCTGACTACCGTTTATTCAAACCCCCCTCGGTGTCCAATCTATCATATCGTGCTCTGGTGTTGGAGCCAGGGACAACCTCTTCAGCTTCCGCATGGCAATGTTTACGAGTTCAAAAGAGGCGTGTTGCTTAAGTATGTTCTTAAACGTCCCACAAGGTGCAATTAAACCAGAGGGTTGTTGTCTACCCAAGAGAGTCCAGATTGTGATTTGCAATGGGACACGATCTGGGAGAGATAGACCGATTTCCATAAGAGATGATTACAGATATGCCTCACCAGAGAGCGAGGCTTGCATCTCATCCTCATCTCAATGATTATGCATATCTGTGCTTGGCACGGGCTCGGAGAGTGTGAGACTTTTGTGTATCTCATGGTCACTTGCTTGAGGTGTGTCGTGGCATGAAAGGGGCACCGAGAATGTCACGTCTTTTTTCTGAGGCTGTCCTCCCCAACAATTATGATTTTGACCCGTGGCTGCACCCGCATCCGGCACAGGTGCTCTAGTATGCAGCTATCCTGTGGTTCTATCTAGCTTGGTCCTGAGTTCAAATATCACATCCTTGTCAACATATGGGTGCCCCAGTAGCACAGGGATCTCCTGCCTCACATCGCCTTCATCACATCAGTAATATACTAAGAGATCTAGGGGCCGCTGCTACACAGGATTTAAAAGCTGCCAGGCATGCATCGATTCACCATTTTCGATGCAAATGAAGTTCAACCGTGATAGGGGTTGCGCAGTTAGCTGGCTCAGTAACCTACATGGTTCACCGATAGTGCCCTGCATATAGCGAACCTGTTGTCCTGGTATCTATCTCAAGATCATGGCGCACAACCCTGGAATGCCGGAGGAATGCAAGACACTAAATTGGATTCTGGAGATGTGGGGGGCACCTTAATAAACGGATAGAAAATTGGGTTAAGCTTCACCCAACATGTTTTGTACTCTGCCTAAATCCATACGATGTAATGAGGGGTGGACCCAAACTATATGTACCACACGAGGGCGCCCGAGTAATGCGCTGCAATCTATATTTCATTTGTCATTAAATGGAGGCTTGATATTAACAACATGTAGGGAAATGAACTAACCGGTTGAAACATTAACAGGTAACGCTGGGGGTAGGAGTGCAAGTGTGGGACATTCAGGCACATTCTGCTCTTCTTGTGTAGCCGGGACACCTTTCTGTGCATGTTTATGATATGTATTTGTAGTACGGAGTTCATAGTGGTCCTGGTCATCCTCATTATCCTGCTGGCCCAATCTGGCGAAGGGTAGTCTATTGACATCCCTCAGGTCACCAGTATCACCGCCGTCATTGCCGTCATCCTCGTCATCCTCACCATCTCCATCAACCTGGTTATCTTGCATAGTATGGGCTACTTTAACTTGCAGTGCAGGACCTCTTTGAGCATTCAGGCACAATTGGGTCCTTGTGCCAGGCGGTAGCAACTGCTGATTCACTGTGGCATGTGCCGGGACGATTGCTGGGGCACCCAGTGCTAGTGTAGGCAATGGACTATTCAGCAGAGTGTCCGTTAACATCTTACCACAGTCCTTATTGAGTGTAATGATGGCTTCTTCTATCTGTCACCTCTGAGGCACATCACTAGCCCCTGCCATTACAAGACAATCGCACGCAGGGCGTAATCCTCTCACGCCCTTAAAATTCTCATTGAAATTAGTGTTGGGGAATTTGTTGCTATTGGTAAAGTTTCTTGCTAATATTAGGTCTTCAATAGTATTTCGCCACGCCATATAGAGCTGTCTGGCTGCATCATCTGCAGTAAAGTAAACCAATGTCTTATACTTGTTGATTTTTTGGTTACCGGCTCTTGCAGGCATAATCTCTCCAACAATAGCGATGGCTGGAAGCTGGTAGACGGGTTCCAGCGGAGTCATATATCGCTTTGGAACAATTGGTGAGTGGATGTATTGCATGTTGTTATTGTTTTACCCAATATCTTCTGATTGGTTCTGAGTATTAATATTGTGAAAGCGATGGATGTCGTGAATGTTGTGGACATTTTTCCTGGTGTGACTGATGTCACTTTCACTTGGTTGTAATTAATTCAGTTTAAATATCCAAGATCAGTTCCAGACATTCAAGGCAACCTGAAATATTTTCAACATTCATGTTGAATCTGGGGTCCAGGCACCCCAGACATCTCCAGCCCACCTGTGTTTTATGTTGGAAATATGACATCATACACATGTGGACTGCAAAGCAGGATGTCTCCGGTCCACGAGCTCATGAAACTGGATACACAGTCCCAGTGCTCATGAAACCGTATAATAAAAAAGAACAGTTGGACACACATGATGCATACAAACATTACACTAAACCGAATCCAGCATTGGATACATCTTGGTTTATCCAAATTTGGTTCTAGCTGACATCCCAATCTACACACGGAACATTAAGCCTTGCACTTGCACCTCATCATACAAATCAGCTTCTCCAAATCCACTAACCTTAGTCCTGCAATTCCTACCAAAGGTTTATTTTGTTGCCAGAAGTATGCCCATCCCAGCCCATATGAGAGATATCTGCGAAGCGCGTATGAGGACATCAGCGCTCTCCTCGCGTCCCACATCCAGAGTACTCCTTCATTGAAGAGTATACAGGACAAGGAATGCAACCGATTGCCTGATGACACCCTATAGGACGAGAAAAATCAGCCTGATTCCCACAATGAATCCAACTCCAAGCCCGCCACCTGCCAACCAGATAACATTAATGATGGGTTTGCACATGAGTCTAAAAAGGAATCACTGAATTTGGTCGACACTGATTTGGCGCCCAGTGAACCTGAGTATTAGCTATACATGGGGGAAGCTATTGGAGACATGAGGGGATTTTCCGAAGAACACAGAGATTTGTGTGAAGACTCATGGACGCCATTTAATTGTGTGGACGATTTCAAACTTGGGTCTTGGTTTATACAAAGTAAGGTATCAAAGGCACAAATTAATGAATACTTTTCAAGTAGTCTCGGTAACGCAGCAGACATTGGCTATAGTTTGATTCAGACACTCGAGAACCACCTCCACTCACTAGATCAGTATAGCTCATATCTACAACGATTCGAGGCCCAAGTCAAGGATGGCACGCGAACATTGCCATTCTTTTACCATAATGTTCTGGACTGCGTCCAATATCTTCTTCATCAAAAAGCCTACACAGATGATTTTGTTTAGATGCTGTGATGTGAATGCGATCCCAATGTACAAAGAGTATATCTGGCCTTTCTAATAGTAGCCTCTCATCATTACCTCAATGGTCTTTTCTTCTCTGAAGTGTGGACCTATCTTAGAATAGCTAGATCCTTCAGCTATTGTCATGTAAAGGTCCTGATGGTGTGGTACGAATAATCTATCCTTGTAATACAGCAATATGTTGGACACAGTACAGCCCTTTGGGAAAGATTTGCCATTGTCTCGTACCTTTTCCAACTCATATGTTCTCTTCAGCCATTCTGTGTCTCCTGGAATGGCTTTTGAGATTTGCTACAGGAATTCCTTAGTAAATTTCTTTAATTCCACATGGTCTAGAATAGCACTAGTAACAAGGGTTTGCTCATGTATTTTGGCTACATCATACCAGCCTGTATTATGGTCTATTGTGGGAGGTAGTATATGAGCTATAGGTTCCAATGGACTGAGAGTAATTACTCTTGTTGCGATGTCCCTGCTGCCAAATCCTGCAATTCCTCTTTCCATATTCTCTACACTATCGATTTCACTCAGATCTGGGTTATTAATTTTCTCATTCACTAGCTTGGCAATTCAATCACTGGGCTTCATGTGACAGTTAGCATCTTGATTGTTGAACAGTAACACTTTGCGTTCACCAGTATAATCTGCATCGATTATGCCGGAACATGTATAGATGCCGCCTGTGACTGCTAACCTACTCCTAAGAGCAATCCTTCTATAAGTTCCTACTGGCTGCCGCACAGCAGTGCCAATTCCAATAACCAATTGTCCTTGTAACAGAATTATATCTTCTGGCGTAGTGTAGAGATCATGGCCGGCTGCCATCCTAGAACCTCCACTGTTGGAAATCTAGCTCTGATGTCTAACTGTTTTACCTGACCTACCGGGTCCAGACCATTCCACTTTATGGTTTCCTGGATATCCTCGATGCTGAACTGTTTTGTTACACTAGTAGTTACTTGGCGTACTTGAATCTCTTCTTTAGCAGTTCCTATTACTGAATTGATTTGTAAATGTTCTGGCATCCAGATCACCTGTTCTTAATGTACAGCTCCATCCTCAGATCAGGACTGCAGCTGTTGACAGCATGCATTGGATTTACCTCCACTAGTACCTGGATGATAAACAATCTCACAGAGTAGTCCACTAACCTCTGCGCCTAATGAATTTGACTCCAGCTCCAGACACTTGAGGTGAAGAAGTATTGGAGATTTTTGTAATTGGTGTATTCAGTGATCAGTTTTGTGATTCCAATTAGGCATTGGCACCATTCCTGGAATGCTTCTAATGTGTCTAAGAGTTCCTTATCATGAATCTCGTTATTTTACTCTGTGAAATTTTGTTTGCAGGAAAGAAAATCTAAATGGTGTAGTCATTTTTCCACAAAGTGAGATAGGACACAACCCAAAGTGAAGCTATTAGCGTCCATTTCAACCACTCTTTCTCATTGTTGGAAGAGGTCATGTAAAATTGGGATAGAAATAAAACTTCTCTTCACCTCATGAGAGGCTTCTTCCTGTTCTGAGCTCTTCTTGAACTTTCTGGGGTCACCCATGAAGGCTTGGGTAATTAGAGTGCAAATCATTGCAAGGCTTTCTATAAAATGTCAATAGAAGTTCGTAAACCACTCTAATATCAGCACTTCAGTAACTGACACAAGTGACTTCTAGTTTAACTCCAAGTCAACCTTTGTGGTACAAATGGATGCCCCATTGATGGTTATTATATTGCCAAATGCTTCCACTGTATTCTCTTTGAAAAAAGATTTCTTTATTGAAATAGAAAGCTGGAAATATATTAACTGCAGCAGCAAGTTTATTACCAGTCCAAGATGTTCTTTTTCATGTTTTGAGTCGATGGGCATCTTGTCAAAATAGCTGGTGGCTCCCGAGTCTACAAATTTCCAGACAACTTCATTCATCCTTGCCTAAAACTTTACTGTAGTGTTGGCTAATCCAAATGACATGCTTTTATATTCATAAGGCTCATATCATAAGTAGATCACTGTTTTCCACTCATACCCTTCATGATTCAGATAAGGTTGAAACCATCTGAAAAACTCATTCTAGAAAAGATGCTTGCTCCTGCTACCTAGTAACATAATTCCAATATTAATGATAGTAGATACTTATTTGAGATGGTTATCTTTTTTATCTTTTGGTACTCTACTACCTATCATACTCTCCCATTTGCTTTCGGTATAAAGAGGATTGGGTTAGCAAAGGGCCATTGGATTTGAGTAATCTTTCCTTGCCACAATATATCATCAAGGGATTCTGGTAGAAATTTATGCTGTTTGTCAGACATTGGGAAAGTGGGTCACAAGGAGCATGTTGTTTCCATATGCTATTTTGGTTGATGATAGAAAGTTCTCCTCATCATGAATTTTGCCGCTGTTTGCAGAAGAAATTGCTTCTTGAATTTCTTGTAGTCCCATGGAAGTGATTCAATGTTGATCTGGGTAGGATCCTCTGTGGTTCCAATCTTACAAATCTGAATAACATCTGCATCACAGGCAACAGGTTCAATTTATTCGAGCATCGCTGCAATTCCTTCAACTTCATCTCTCATGCATGTCTAGTATTTGCAGTTTTTGAATTCCCGTTTCCCCAGTTTCACAATAGTGGATATGGAGTATTCCGAATGCCACTACACTAAACAAATTATCATTCAATAGTTACAAGTTGCTGCGATTTTGCACCCGACTTCCGACAAGTGCTTGTTTTGTCTTATATCAAGCCAAACAAGGAGTATGTAAAACTTTCCTCCTGATGGAGATGAAACTGCATCAGCACCCTTATTGCTAACCGGATTCTGCCTCCCTGTGAACCAAATCTTTAGTTCTTTCACAAGTTATTTAGTGATTGGGAAGACATTGGATCGTGAATCTAGTAGCACTTATATTTTGTAGCGCTTTCTTTTCTGGTGCACAATATTGATCTAAGCTTTACCCTCAGGACAATTATATCTTGCAGGTTTTAGTACACTGAATGTACCACTTATGGGATGAGGGGTTGTACCGTTGTTCTGTCACTTCGACATTTTTGTGGTTTGATAACAACTAGAATGTTTGTTACTGTACTCGTGCAGTTTCCACCTTTCGTGTCTCCTCCTAGAAACTTGTTTCCTTAGTATATCTGGCAGCCAACTACCAGCGGTTGTTACCCTCTGCCTAGGGCTTCCCATACCTTTCACGTTTACTAACAGTGGAACAAATCTTGAGGGTCTCTGCCATTAGCAAGATATTTTGGAAACAAAAGCTGGCTGTCTAGGACTGGTCAGCTGCCTCATTGATAACCTACTCAGGCTTATTATCTACCTTTGCCCAACCATAGACAGGGTCATCCTTTTATCTGGTGCATGTTGGGTACAGGCAGAGTACATAAAAAGTTATATCTAAAGGTGTAGTCTACAGCTCTTGTACCTATTCTCCATATAAGTCAAATATATACTTCACTCATCTCTTCCCAGGCCCTTCATCTTAGTCCTACTATCACGCCCGATTCAGTACCCTTCGTATTGTCTGTTTCCTGCCTAGGCTTTGGTCCTTATCGGAGATCTTTTAATTTCCAGGACATCTGCCAGACTACTACTGTGAACATGCATTATATCATTAAGACCAAAGGCATAAATTGCTCCTGGTTAATCTCCCTTACTTTTCAGCAAGGGTGACATGAGTTCTCATGCTCAAGGCATAATTGCAGGGTTACTACTTTCAGTTTGATTTTCTTTTGTTGTTGATTTTGATTCCTAGAAAATATATTTCTTCTAGATTACCTCAGCTCCATTATTGTCTGTACCCACAAAATGACCATAGGCATTTTTTGGTTTTCAACTAGTTCCCAAAGCCTTTTACTCCTAGGAACTGGGGCAGTAGAAATCTTCCTGTGTCGGTGAAATACTGCTATCATTCTAGGCCTTCGTGTATTGATTGGACGATATACTGCACTTGTCCTGGGTAACTACATTTGTTCCCAGCAAGTTTTGTACTCATGACTTTCCTTTCTACAACCAGTATATTTGTCCCTCCGCTTAGTTTCATCAATTATTGACTGGAGAATCCCTTCATTCGCCTTTTTAACTGTGTATGTGTCAACTTGGTAGTCTCTGTAGATCATTTTGCCTATTTTCCGGGCTCCAGTTCCTGCGTACACTTCCATGAGGACGGACCACCTCCCCCAACTTGAGCCCTCACCTGTCTTACCCTCACTTGACCTTTTTCCTCAGGTTTTTTGTCGCAGCTCAATTTGGCGGGTTTCTGTTTATCTCATAATAGGTGGTCAAGCTCCAGCTGTTCCTCCTTATTCCTACCTGCCCCTGCCACTGCTATTTCAAACTCTCAGTCAGTGTCCTATTTATTTTGCCACAGTCACCATCTGATTTTTGAATGTTGTTTCTTGAGTACCACCAAATAGCAAGTTCAGCCTGTGAGTCATTCATAGAGGTGTACATTGTACATAGTCTGTATGAAAGTCTGAATATTCTTTTTAAATTCTGCTGTTTCCATTTCCCTTATTGTCTTGTGTCCTTCCTGCCCTGGCGCATATCAACCAGTAATTTCGTGTTCAAACTGAGTCCATGTGAGCAGGACTGGGACTTCAGTTGTATGTTGGAGGCAATCCCTAGCTCACCGATAGTATATAGGTAATAGATTGACCTGTTCCCTTTTCATTTTTCCATAGGGATAGATAATCTGCTCCTGATCATCTTCCTCAGTGCCGGGATTACTTTCCAAGTAGTCTAAACTTAGTACTATTTAATAGTAAACACATTAACCTGTATTTGCTGTGAAACCTGCCAGTGGGTCTGCCGGTTGCTTCACATATTGTATGAGAGCTTCTGCAAATACATTCGCTACAGTATGTATATCATGATTTAATCCCCACCTGATTCTAGTTGGTCTTGTTCTACATCTTCCTCCCTTTCCTCTATCAACACTATTATCACTCCTATCATTAGAGTCACCACCCATGGCTGTTGAACTTGTGAGTTCACAGTCCCTTTGCTTTTTGGACATGTCACCTCAGGTTCCTCCATAGCTTCTGCATGGTACTACTCTTCTGGGACTAACTGAAACATAGCGCATTGACCAGTTAGAGGGTTATATAGGCTTTCTAGTATTTTGTTCTTTTCGAACACTAAAGTCAAGCCATTCAATATCTTGTATTTAACCCTCTGAATGGTACTACTAATGTTACCACAGCTTTCTGTTTCCCATTCCTGTTTCGCAACAACATTAGATATTAAGGTTCGCAATGCTGGGTTCTGTTAGGTGTGTTGTACACTGAACTCCTGGAATGCATGTTCCCGGGTGAGGTTCTGTTCTAGAGCTTTCCGCTGCAGTTGAGATGTCACCCCACATATGATGCTCTTGCCATGCATCCTGCTCTGCAAACCTAACAGCTATTTCCTGGTTAACCATTCCTTTAATCTCACAGATGTTTGCTTTCACTAAGGTATACTGAATTAACATCATTGCTATGGCATTGCTATGTATATCTTGTACTTCCAACAGTTAGTGTTGTACTTGTATCAACCCTTGCACATTAGCCTGTAAGTGGACTGACAGTGTCGAATACAATATTGGCAGTATCAATACTTGTTGAAAGGTGCTGCCATATTTACCCTATGACAACCTCTACCCTAGGATCAAGTCTCACAAGGTCAGCTAAATGGATGTTAGGACTTGGTATGTTGAAGATCTCAATGTGGGAGAGGGGGCTCTTGATGATGGAGGGTTCCTAGGAGCTTTGCCTACTGGTACTCCAAAATGGTTTTGAAGAGCAGGAGGGAGAGTGGAGGAATGACTAAATATGATGGAGTGATCTTCTATTGAGGTATCCATTGCTTGATGATCACTAAAAGCTTGTAAGGTACTGTGATATTTACATCAAGTGTCTGAGTATTTACGGATATATTTATTTCTCCTACAAATCATGTACTGCTTCTAGTATAACTCGAAACAATGTATATTGTCCTAAAGTGCACATGGTTGGAGACACAAAAAACCATCACACCCTAATTGATAAATACTATTTTACCAACTAGGAAGAGTGTTGTTTCCAATAGCAATTGTGGGTTGCTCAGAGTTATTAGGCTTGTGGCCTACTTCAGAAGTTGAACTGTGTAGGCCTCACTGGTCTCCCACATTGATGAAATGAGAGTTTGCATTGATGGGTCATGTCTGCAGGAGTATGTGTAATGCCCAACTCAGAGCATGGAGAACCCCCAGGCACATAGACAGATGGCTTCT
>NW_003298920.1:85197-109707 GCF_000151645.1 Tuber melanosporum
TAGAGCAGTATCGATCTGAGGGTGGACCCGGAGAAAGAGCCAGATACCAGGTATCTTGCAACTATATACTGAATAGCAGGATACTATTATACTGCATTGCCAGATAATTTCGTGGTTGGTATAAGGTTCCTAGGTTTGTGTTAATATAGAGCGATGGGCAAAGATACTTTTATTAGATATATATATATATATATATAACTTCTTCATCTTTGATAGTTCTTAGGGCATTGGACTATGTTACCAACACTCAATTGGGTAATGCCTCTTTTCATAAAGTATAAAGATATTGCCCTTTGGCTCATGCAAAATATAAAGGATAAGGAAAGCAAAGATCTTTTATTCATATAATTAATAAGTAAGGAAATTCCTTATAACATTCAATCAAATATAATTCATACTTATACTACCGACTCTGGCATACAACATGTCACCAGGCCTGGCCCTGAAGTTAACGCTACCTGAATACTACCAACAATCAACTAACTAAACCTCTGGCCTCACACATCAAAAATACTGGCCCCATGTGCCAACACAAACAGTAAATACAAGACTATCAAGGGTAAAGAAAATCCTCCTCAGGTCAGCCTACCAGCCAGCCAAGTTACCCTTACTAAGAAACGGAATTCCACAACCACTATCTGATTATGATGCGGCAACAACATCCAGAATAGTAGACGCCCACCTGAGCATTGCTACTCGATAATCCTTGGAACCCCCGCCCACCACCCTTGCATTCTACCCCAAATCCCACAATAAAAGAAATCCCAAAAACCCAAAAGGCGGAAGGTGAAGGAAAGCTAACATACAGAGAGAGGGCTACGTAGTGGAGAAGTTATGAGAAGCAATATACTAATAGACAAGCCTCATAGTAGTAGAGTAGCCAAAACACTGCAGTGGAAGGTGCCAAGAAGATCATATCTGGAGCCACCAGCACTTGGTCAAACATAGCTATTGATTATTCTGGACATAATACAGAACTCAATACACAAACAGAGGATGCACTATCTACGCAGTAGCAGCTAGTCAAAAGCGAAGGCGAACAAGCGAAGGCAATGACTACTAACTGTTTGGGAAAAGTAGCACATGAGAAGATTGATTGTACTTAAATCCATCGTTAGTGCTTCTCTTCCACTTGTCACCACAAGGCCCTGGTCGGAAAAAATAGCAGTAGATTAGAAACTCTTACTACTAAACACCACTACAGTGCGGATGCCACCAGAGGAGTTATCGTAACCAGCTATGGGCTCAACCACAGAGCACTCATGCCGCTTCCTTACTGGAGGGGGTGATACCACCATGGCCATCCCCACTACCAAGGGAACCACCCCACCCAAACCAGTAGCATGTACCTGCACTTGACACAACAAATCAGGAACCGGATCACTGGTACCAACACCCACAAGCCCCGCTGCAGGGAGGACAGGATAACTGCTAGACAACATTCCATGAAGTGTGCTTGATGGCTGGACCCTGAGAATGCTCAGGGTCCAGCAAGGCACCCACCACTGAGACGAGTGTGGTAACAGAAGCGACCAAGAGGACTGGCCAAGCGGAGATAATCTCAGGAGCATGAGCAGTGGCCAGCACAGGTAGTAAACATTGAACTGTTGTGAATTGCAAGACAAGGGTGGCCAACAGAGCTAATACTTACTTTTCTGAGTGTTGAAGTCATTGGGAAAGAACAGAAGAGTGGTGCTGAAAGTAGGAGACTTGGACCTCAGGGGCTAAGGTTTTCTCCACCGTACAAGACAGAACAAGCGATAAACATAAAGCAGATGTTGCTGCTGGGATGGAGGCTCTCAAAGCCATTGCAATGTTAATCAGGCACTGGTAGTAAACAATGGTAAGGATAAATAAAATGAAACCGAAGCATCCAGCAAACATAGAGGCAGGGATAACAACCAGGCCCCAAGTTAGTGGTGCAGGTTAAAGACATGTAGCCTATTGTGAGATAAGAATCATGGATTCTGCATTCCACCAAGGTAAACGTTGATGTTCCGAGGCTGGGTGAAAGAAAGGTTACAGAAATTACATAGAACGTGCAATTTCATTTTTTTTATTCTTGGACTACTGACTCCAGCATACGAGAAGACAAAGGGCTGGGCATCAAAGCTAATGCTACACAGATACTACTAACGACAAACTAACTAAACCTCTGACCCCTTACCTAAAACAAGCCCCAGCCATGCCCCAACAACATCACTAAATACAAGATGATCTGGAGTAAAGAAAATCATTACCAGACCAGCCTACCTACCAGCCGAGTAACTTACACCAAAAACCAGAATTCCGCTATCACCACCTGAATAAGACCCCACAATAACCCGCACCGCTCTAGAAACACACCCCAGTAGCCCCAGTAGATGATGCCAAGTCACCAGCACCTACCGTCCCAGGATTGCGCCCCCACATACCCTAACAAAAGAAATTCACAAAGACCAAGTGATAGACTAGAAGGAAAGCCTTCTGATACAGCTAGGGCTCCCTAGCTGAGAGGATACAAATAGTTCAAGACTATACTTGGATCATCACCACAATAGCAGTGCGGTCCAAAAACCTCAATGGAAGCTGCCAGAGAGATGGCATCTTGGAGCTGTCAACACTTGGCCTAACATAGCCAGGCAACATTCTCCAGATACATCTCAACTGCATCCATTGGGGGCGGACTGTCTGTCGCCTCAGTAGAAGTAGGACGGGATGGAATGCAAACTGAGGGAAGGCGACTACTGTCACTTTGCTTGGTCTTCCCACCTGCAAGTGCAGGTCTAGAAACATGACTGAACAGGCAACAGTCATCACCACCTACCACTACAGGGGGGAAGCTACCAGAGGCACTACATTGGCCTACCATGGGCGCAGCCATAAAGATTTCATGCACCCAGCACTCCAATGGGGATGATAGCACAGCTGCTGGGAATACCACAAAGCGAACCATGCCACCCAGACCTGGAGCCTGGGTCTCCACCTCACCCAATGAATGAGGTATTGGACCACCCATACCAACACACATACCCCCAGCCGCAGGCAGAAGAGTGATAATTGTGGACACAAGATTCCCATCAGGGTGCTCCCCTGCTGGCCTTGGATAATTCTCAGCATTGAGCTAACCACCCACTACTGAGAGTATCGTCGGCACTGAAGCCACCGCGGGGACAGGGAAAGAGGGGATAACTCTAACAGTGTTGGCAGCATCCAGCAATGTAACTAATCTGCCAAATGTGTCATGTTCAGAGACAAGAGCAGCAGTAAGTATAGACACTTCCTTCTGAGTAAAATGAAATTGCGGAGAAAGGACAGAAACATGGCGCAGAAGACAAGAGGTTTCGGTCTCTAGGACAAAGTTATGAGGGACAGGATAAGACAGAACAGTTGATGAACACAGGGCAGAGGGGGTGGAGTCTTGCAAAGCCATTATGACCCTGAGGAGGTGGTGTAAATGAACAAAAAGATAAAGATAAGTAACAGGAAGCGAAGTCTCATGCAAAGGTATAGGGATGGATAACAACAAGGCCTGAAGACATTGCTCAAGGTTAAGGACCTAAAGGATATTATGAGATAGAAATTATGGGCTGTGATTGGATAAAGGCAAACCTTCTCATTCTGAGGTGGGGTGAAAGTAAGGGCATTGAAATTACTTACAACACTCAATCTAATTTTATTTATACTTGTACCACCAACTCCAGCATACGACAAGTCCCAGGCCCAAGCCCCCTGATTATTGTTACCAAGATACTACTAACTACGAACTAACTATACTTTCAACCCCACACCATAAATAGCCTGGTGCCATGCCCTAACATGAACACTAAATAGAAGACCATCAAAAGCAAAGATAATCATCCAGGGCCCAACCAGTCCGCCACCAAAGTAACCTGTACCAAAATCTAAAATTGCATTACTGCCAGTTAAATGTGACCCTGCAATAATACCCTCCACTGTAGAAACCCACCTGCGTGTCCACAATCAATGATCTTGGGACCACTGTGCCAAGGGACCCAGCAACGGACCCCAACAGCAAGAACAAAAAAAATAATCTAAACCACAGCGCATAGACTAGAAGGTAAGGTGACCTACCAAGGGCTACCTAGTACAGGGGGTACTATCTGTCACCGACTTTCTGAATAGTACCACAGTAACTGGGCAGCCCAAATACCTTGGTGGAAGGCACCTGAGAGATTGCATCCCCAAGCTACCGACACTTGGAAACATACTCAGGCAATGTTCTCTCTCCACATACTCTGCAACTGTCACCACAGAGGAGAGACCTGTTGTGGACTCCGTAGCCACTAGTTACGACCATATACAAACTGGAGAAGGTGATGACCTGCGTGAGTAGGGGATAAGTAGCACAGTTGAAAATTAATTGTGTTTAACCTTTCACCTCTGACTTCTCTTCCACTTTCCACTGCCAGATGCAGGTCAAGAAATAGGATAGGATGGGCCAGCGTCATCACCAACCACGATCATTGTGGGGACAACACCGGAGGTGTTTCCATGACCAGCCATGTGCTCAGCCACCCTGGATGCTGCCACCTGCCTAACAGAAGGGGGAGATACCAACGCAGCCAGTGCTACCATAAAGAGAACCATCCTACCCACACCAGGACCATTCACCCCCACCAGATCCAACATATCAGGAACTGGACTAAGCACTACACCATTCAGAACCAATGCTGCAGGTGACGAGTGGTTGACTGCTGGCGAAATAATCCCCTGAGGTGCCTCATCTGCTGCTCCCTGACAATTCTAAGAGTCCAGCACACCTCCCACTGCTGAGACCAATACAAGGAAGGCCAATACTGTAGATATTTCCTTCTCAGGCAGATGAAATCCCTGTAAAGAAGAGTATTGTGGTGCCGAAGGGAAGAGACTACGGCTTCTAAGACCAACTTCTTCTTAACAGCACAAGACAAAAATATGGACATGCGTAAACGAGATTCAGTGGAGCGAATGGAGGTTTGCTTAAACATTGAGACTGTGAGGTGGCAACTCAAGTGAACAACAGTAGTCATAAGTAAAAGAAAACCCTAACTTCCAGCTAACATAGAAGATGGGATAACAATCCGGCCTGAAGATAGTGCTGGAGGTTAACATCTTGAATGCTATTGTGAGGTAGATATTAAGTGCTGTGAATAGGCAATGGCAAACCTTCACTTTACAAGGTGGAGTGAAAGTAAGCATGCGGAAATTTCTTAGAACATTGAATCTGATCTTATTTCATATATGTACTGAGCAGTCTAAGCAGCTGTGCGCCCTCAGATCCATTCAAGTGACCATTATGTTGATCTGATATCCCATGCTCACCAGTACTGGTATAGCATTTTCCATATCAACAGGATTTTGCTTGTTGTCCCTCAGACTTTCAACATTTACAACACTCTCCAGAGTAGATCAGGAGCATACTAGTAGACTTGTACTGCTGACTCCAACATACAACAGGTTCCTGCCAGCCCAGGCTTAGCGTCAAGTGGAACTACCACTTACTACGAACTGATCATACCTCCTACCCAATACCTCAAACATGCCTGCACCATGCGCAAAGACAAACTCTGAAGATAAGACTATCAATATTAAGGAGTACCGAGGGCAAACCTGGGAATACAATGGTCTACAGGTGACTGGAGATACCCAGGCTGAAGCAATCAAGCCGAAGGGGTGTCGAACAAAGGCAAGTTCTCCTGACTAAAAACGAAAATAAAAATTACCACTGTCCTGTCTATTTACCATCCTGCAGCCCTGTCCACCACAAAAGTAAACCATCAACAATTTAACTCAACAGGGGGTACACTGGCAGTGAGGAGGAGACCAACATGTCAATCTTTCGCACCTGCATGCCTGGCTGTCGACCCCATGAACCCAGTTTGCCAGTTACCTCAGTAGGGCATACCAGTATTAATGACCTGTACCAGTTTCCCGCAAGCCAAACAAAGACTCCAGACTGTGGAAAAGGATAGAGGCAGATACAGAGTGAAGCAGGCGGTGGGGCCTATCTCCCACCCCTGGTGCCCTACTCCATCATGCCATCCCCGCAACCAAATCAAGGAAAGCCAAACAAAACTCAAAGAAGCCAGTGTACAAGACCCAAATAAGTCCAACTTGGGGGTCTCAAGCCACTATCCACATAGGTGGCCATCAGCTAGCAGGCCTACCAGGAAGCTTTGTAGCACTCAGTAGCTCAACCTTAACAACACAAGGGCAGTACGTAATACTTAGTTAGACCCCGTCCAACCTGGCACAAGACTGATCAATTCTTCTAGATTCCTTACACCTCCCTATTACTCCCCCACAAGCCCCAAACACCATACACCACAGGACCCATCTAGCATCCTCAGTCCCGCGGAGAGGTCAACCATCCAACAGCCACAGGACAGCGTGTACATGACTCTATCAGACGGCCACCAGTATTGGCCACACCAACACCGCCCTAATGCCGAACAACCTGTAGCCCAGTTGGGCCTGCTGCCGAGGCCATGAACTCTCTATAGGGTAACTCCAGTACCCATGACGCACTGGCAATCAAAACACTTGCCAGTCCCACCCAGCTGACTCCCAAGCAAGCCAGAAAAGGAGGTGTGGGGCGAATAGCAGGCTGCTACCAGAACCAGCCCTAAGGTCAGAGGATAATCAGAAGACGGTACACTAACAGATGCCCCAGAATGGGGAGGTACAAGGTAGGAAGTGAGACAAATAGAAGGTAGACACTATTTGCAATGGATATGACCACAAACTACATGGGGCCCTAACTGCAGCTCTAAAAAAGGAGTATACAAGGCAGGAAACAATAACAATAGACAGTAAGCCCCACATTCAATGAGAATGATTGTGAACTAGACTCTCATGGAGGTGAAAGGAACCCTACCAAGGCAGAGCCAATATAGAAACACGGAATTGACTGTGGATGAAAATATGTTGGCTCATGATAAAGATGCTTTAAGATTCGATGTCCTATCTTTGTGTAAATACATCTCGTTATCTACAGTGCAGGCCAAAGATTTTTTCCACCTGCATAGCCTGGTATCTCACTGAGTAGCTGACCGATTTAATCCGTTTTACTTCCCGAACTGTGCTGCAGGTCACCTCAAACACCTGTTGCAAAAAGGATCTGTTCGGGCAAACGGCAGTGATACATTTGGTCTTAATCCAACACATTCAAATTTCTTGCCTTATAGTTACCAGAGACAACCAAGATCGATATATGTAACAAAATATAGGCCCTGTAAGGTGGCACATTGGGGGTGCTGGAGACCACAAATTCTGAATGCAAGCATGATTATCCTACTTAGAGTGGTTCCTAGGTAACCGATTCCGGTACTCCTAACTGATCGTGTTTCTTTCCTTTCGGCAGTAGTCATGGTAAGATGAATAATCTTAGCCCCTAAGCAAGCAATAAAGACAAGACAGTAAGAAAAGGTTTTCAGAGAATGAGAGTGACCTTTAGTAAATAATCAGGTATAGTGGCTTTTTTTGACTGTGTTTGTAATGGAGACGGAGCAGTGGTAGTGATTGTGAGCATGTTGTTTCTTTATCTTCTGTTCTTTTTTTTTATCATATAATTCATTGTTATGGGACAAGAATTTTGCAAGCAGCGTGAGCTAGGGCATAAAGACAACCTTAATTTCAACCAAATAACTAAAAGAAATTATCGGCTCCTGTTCCTCCTCTTCTAGTGTCATTGGTGAAAATAACCCTTGAGAAACTATACCCTGTCTTACAGAAACGAAAGTATACCAAGTAACAGTACTCCATTCCTACAGAGTGGAGAGGAAAGTAACAATCACTAGAGCTAGCTAACTGTAGTTACTGTTGCAGGAGAGGGACCAGCTGGTGTGTTATGTAGAGGAGGGAAGGGCAAGGTACAAGGCCTATTTGTTCACCATATCCACCATATCATTATCCTCCACAGACTCTGGAACAATTCAGGAGGTTGGTAGTGGGCAGGGCAGGCTCGAAAGTGGGATTCTAGAAGGCTATACGTGTTTCTGCATCTCTGAGAAGAGTGATTACAGGGGCGGCCACGGAGGTGGCAAGCAGCAGTAAGGTAGGCATAGTCCTCTGAGATGTAGTAAGAAAGTGTACCCAACATGCAAGCAGGTGGTGAGGTGAACTGATTTTTGTGGGGTCCCCAGCCATAGCAGTTGGAGCACAGTGTGTAGGAATTGCAGTGTAGCTAGCATGTAATTTGGAAGGTAACAGAGAAGGCAGCTAGTCTCTTGTCAACTGAGAGTGATGCCTTGGCCTTGACTTTTCCCACAGTGATGATGTAGGCAGGGTGTAATGGATTGGCCCCCAAGGTTGACTTAGATTTGCAGGCCATCTTCTTCCCCTTTCTAATCATAGTAGCCCAGGTAGGGGCATTAACTAAGACAGGTGGTGGGCCAGAGGAGGGAGCAAGTAGCAGTGGGAGGCAGATATAGACTCTGGCTTAGCAGGTAGGAGGACTGCCAAGGCAGTTTTGGTGGTAAGTGCGCATACATTTGTTTATGTTGAGAAGGCAATGTCCTTGTTGACTCTCAATCAATCTTAAAGGCAATTGACATGCTCTTGGCATGTGTCAACCGCTTTGCTGTAGTTGTCATGTATTTGTTGCAACATCTTGTACAAGAGAGTAATATTTGGTTGCAGGTCTACCTCCTGAAAGTTCAGGTCTACTACTGTCATAATAAAAACATGTTGGAAGTAACGTGAAAGGAAGTGATGTAAGACTAGACCAGGATGTGTCATATCACTTTCATGTAATATGAGACCTGGGTGTCTATAGAAGGCAACCTCACCTCTGTGATCAGAGATAAACAAAACTCAAAATAAGTGAATGTCATGGGTCAGATTAACCAGCGCAATGTCTCAGAGTATGATGAACGCCTTCTCCAAGCCCTCATTTCCCTGGAGTCGATAGATAATCCAATAACTCAGGCCGAAGCAGTGGAAGAATACGAAGTCAACAGGAGAACACTATATCGGCGGATTGCTGGAACCGTTGATCGCCAAGTCATATAGCACCCAGACTAATAGTACCTACTATCAGTAGAGGAGTCAGTCATTGTTAAATGGTATGAGAAGCAAGATGATCAGGGGTTTTGCCCAAGGGTAGATATGGTTTGCAGTATCACTATTCACCTGGAACAGAAACAAGCTGGGAAACTGTCAACTCCATTGGGGCAGAAGTTGATAGATCACTTCCTCAGCCGCTATCAAACATTAGCCACTAAACCAAGTTGTAACCTTGAATCACAGAGAGCTTATGCCAATAACTCAGGCCTCTTGCAATACTATTTTGGGAGGTTAGGCCCGCTGATATATTGCTATGGCCTCAGAGAAGCTCAAATATTCAATATAGATGAAAAAGGTTGCTTAATAGGCCAGGCTGCAAGAGCTAAAGGGACCTGTCAATGGGGTAGGCATAATCCGTGTCTTACATATGATAGAAGAAGAGAACTTGCTCCAGTAATAGAGACTGTATCGGGGAGCAGAGTTTCACTATCTCCCTTTGTCATTAACAAAGGAAAGGGGCACTACCTAGGGCGGTACCAGAACCTTACCATAGCTGAACATACTTGTCACTTCACCTACTCTCCTAAAGGATGGACAGATAGTAATTTGGCCATGCGGTGATTGTGTAACTTTTTTGATCCGGAATCAGCCCTCATAGCAGGGGTAAATCTACCCCAGTTTGTTATTCAAGATGGTCACGATTCAAATATTAGCTTCAAATTTATACAGTATTGCATTGACGGTGGGATCTACCTTATTTGCTTACTTGCTCACTCAACCCACCTACTGCAACCTCTAGATATTACTTTATTTGTACCTTGTCAACATTTTTACAGTTTACCTCTTGATAACCATATCCGGTCAGGCCAGAGCCAAGAAGGGATAAGGAAGACAGCGTTTATACCATTTTTTGACTTAGGCACTGACCAAGACCATGACCTCACATAGTATTCAGTAAGCATTCACAGCTACTGTGATTTGGCCTCTGAATTCTCAGCTGGTTATCTATAAACTCACAACTCTCACAATCAATCAGCTTACAGCTATTGGGGTTGCTAGAAATTCCAAAACAGCATGGGAAATTAGAATAAAGGTTAAGGCAGGCCAGTGACTGCTGGATATTGTGTTTATGAGTTTGGAGGATCCAGAGGTGGATTTAAAAAAATCTCGTAGAATACTGGATCAGGTTGCTGGAATTCTACTAGAATTAGGCCACCAAGTGGAGGCAGAGATAGGAGAAAAGAAACTCTATCAGGAGTCTAATCGATACATTTACGGAATGAGCTAGCTCTTTAATACCACTGGTAGATGGCAGGTCTCAGTAGCCAGAGTCTTTAATGGAGCTGAGATCATTCGCCTCTGTGATGACTGTTTTACCAAAGATGCTACAAAGCCCCTCCGTCTCCCAGTCTGTGGGAAAATGACTAGTACTCCAAAGCAAAAACCCACCAAAGCATCTCCTATCTCATGTACACTACCTATTAGAGTTCGGGAAATAGTTATATCTAATACTCCAATCATTATGTTGATTGATTCAGAGGTTGAAGAGAGTGAGGTTGAACAGTTAATCAAGAATGAATAGAATACAACTCATACGACCCCCTGCCATCCTCGCAGATCTAGTAATATATTTGCTGTACCCAAATCCTTACATCCTGAGGTCCCTCTCCATATGCGGCTTCGGTCCCGGCAGTCATAAACAGGACAGAGTTAATTCTTGTAAGGAAGAGGGGAGAGGAGGAAAGGACAGCAAAAGAGACAAACTTGGACTCAATTCCCACCAATATGCAGCTGAAATCCACCAGCCATACCTTATCTCTCTGATAGAGAGTCTGAATAGGCAATCTGATAATATCTACCTAGCTGCAGACAATGCCTTCTGGCATGGTGATGGGGAAAATCCAAAATTGGAGGCTGACTGTGGTTACAAAAAGCTCCCTTGGCTACCTAACTCACCAGATATCAACCCTATTGAGAACACCTGGGCACTACTCAAAAGAGCCCTCACCAAGCTATTTTCCAAACAAGAGAGAAGGCCTCACAGTGCTATTGAATTGTTTGAGGGAGCCAAGGAGGAGTAGGGATTAATTCCGCAGGAAAAGTTGGATAAATAGATAAATAGAATGCCTGAGAGAATGTTGGCTGTACCGGATACAGATGAAGGCCATACAAAATGGCAATAATGTTTTTCTATCATCTGCTAGCTGTACTATTATATTTTCTTCAATTGAATTCTCTACTTTTTTTTTGAATATTTGGTGGATGCGTGTCATGGTAGTGCTGTTGCCGCGTAGGGGTGCAAAGGCTTTCAGAACACAACTGGACTTGACTTAAACACTCTTCAGCCTGTACGACATACCCAAAATATCTGTAACATTATTCTACCCAGCCAGTGTGCCTTGTTACAATCTGATTTGTGACAGCTATCATTTTACCTTCCATGTATAAGAGGTGAGAGTTGGTATAGGCCATATCAATGACATCCAACTCTGTGATAGAGCAGAAAGAATAGCTGCTGTATATACTTGAAAGATTAAGAATGAGGTAGCTATACAGATTGGCTAAGTCAAAGTACGACACTGAGGTGGAATAGTCATTACAGAATCAAATGAGTAGATAGTCATCATGGGCTGTAATATATGTTGAGACTCTCAACAATTAGGTAGAGGTTGCCATAGTGTATAAGAAGAGCGGAAAGAGCTATTGCCAAGTTGTCGGTTGATATGCTATTAGTAGAGTAGGTATTGCGAACCCTAAAGCTCATAAGGGAGGAATCAAACAAGCTAGTAGAGCAAACATCATCATTAGCTATCAAATTCAGCCAACTGAAAAAAAAAAGAACAACATAGGAAACATATTTATTCAATACCGAGAAGTATAAACGGCAACCTGAGGGAAGGTTTCTGAATGAATAGGTGGAGCAAAGGCCTTGAAGCCCTAAGACATAGGCAGGCAATTCTTGTAAATAGGAGGATCTTGAATCAAAATCAATACAGGAAATTCTGCAAAGTCTTGAACAGTTAAACAAGGATAGAAAAATATTCTACCTTTCTAAACAGTTATATTATATGATGGAAAATATTTTAAGCAACTATAGGGAGGAGCTCCCAAAGAGAGTTCAGATTGCCTGGCTATACTTGGTTATTAATAAGCTGTACTAGGGGAAGAGCAAGGAACATCATCTTCTGCCCATAGAAGTAGGGTGATTGCATATATGTATTAGTATTACTACAATACTTGTATAATTATTGGAGAACAGAAGAATCCTGAAGCCAGGTATCATTAACTATTACTCTTATTACCTTAAAACCTTTCTTGAATTTTACTTTTTTAGTTTAAATTGATTGATTAAAATTACAGAAATTGTCAAAAGTCATTAAAAATAATTTAATTTACACATATCTAGTATTGACTAAATTTGTACTATGTTTATGAAGTTTTCCATCGATTATTTCAAGATTTGGATAGATATTGTAATGATTATTCTCCAATATGGTATAAGTTTGGTTCATTAACTATAAGCAGATAGGTAATACTGTAAACTATATAGTTAAATTGTTTATATTCTGGGTAGGTATTAAGATAACCCAATTGTATTCCCATCTTGTCAACTGCTCTGCATTATAGGTCATTATGCCAGAGGTATCTTGTTAATAATAAGGTTTAATGCAAATGAGTTGGATTTGTAAGTTAACTTATAATTCCACATTCGCCTCGCCCATTCATGACATTCCGTGGCATTCCGTGTAGTAAATTGAGCGTTAAGTGTCTATGCTGCTCTACACTACTCGCGTCCTCTCAAGCCAACCAACGAGATTTGTTGGGATTGGCATATGCTCTAATATCTCGCAAGGCAAAAAATCTGCCAAGTCTCTTCCTGGCGGGCGGGGGGCGGAGAACAGGACTTTCCCGAAATGAAACCCAAGAGTTTGCGGTCATGGATTGGATGGAGTGGGGCGTGGGTTGTTGTCTAGATACTGCATGAAAGTTCCCGGGAAAAAGGCGAAATAGCAGGGAACCTTTGTTGGGATTGTGGTCCTGAGGGCTCCAGATGGGATAACTCCCACCCTAACACTACCTGTTCAGAAGAGCCTATTAATTCCCTCTTCCCCCTAGCATGACAGGCCCGGGCGCTAGTAAGTCTGATTCATCATATTATTATGCTTCATCATGTTCACAATATCTCACTCGGTGTATACTTCTTACTCCTAGCTACCATGCTGGATGGACACATCAGACGTGGGCAAATACTTTTGATCAGAGTGTCTGGCGAGTCAGCGCCACCGGGTAAGCACGATTGCTGGTCATGGTGCCATTGACTTTTGTTTATTATTCGAAGAAGGAAAGCCATTGGATATCACAACCCCTTTTTATCATACATTTGATGCACGATATTAGCGGCCTATCTACGTACACTCCCTTGAAAACATGGAGGTTATACGATTCTTGTTCCATCTCACGATGCCCATCGGTACATTGCAACCCCCTATCGACACAATTTAAGCCTTGGAGCCAATTTCACGACACCACCACTACGACCTCCATCTAGTGTTCAATCAAGCAACCTTCGAGAAGCAAAGACTCGCATTCGTGCCCCCAAACCCAAAGCTGTTGGAAATTGCCACGTCCACCTTCTCGCTCTGCGTCTTCAAGGGGACGTAATTACAGTCAAACTCCTCCGTGGTGTTTTCTAAGTTCAACGTGGGCGGCAGGAGACCCTATAGCGCATCAGTACCCTACACTTTGAATAAAGAAGGATGGAGCGGTACCTCGTCCAATGCTTTGACAGCAAAAATCGCCTCCACGGCGCCAGCCGCACCAAGTAGATGTCCAATAGCACCCTTTGAGCTAGAAATATTCACATCAGAAGCCTTTTCGCGCCCCTCTTCTCCAAGCATCAATCGCTTGATGGCTCTATTCTCCGCCGCGTCCCCAAGCAGGGTCGAAGTTGCATGGGCGTTTATGTAGTCCACATCCTTGGGCTTGATCCGGGCGTGTTGCAACGCCCTTTTCATAGCAAGATACGCGCCGCCCCCATCCTCCGGCGGGGCAGTAATGTGGTGGGCATCCGAAGACAATCCGTATCCCCGAAGTTCTGCGTAGGGAGTCACCCCGCGGGCGTAGGCATGCTCTAGTTCTTCAAGCACGAGGACTCCGGCACCCTCACCCATAACGAATCCTGAGCGGTCGCGGTCAAATGGGCGGGAGGACCGCTCCGGATGACTGTTAGAGTCCGACGACAGACTCTTTAGCCGGGAGAAACCTGCCAGGCCGAG
Source organism: Tuber melanosporum (assembly GCF_000151645.1). Classification (NCBI taxonomy): domain Eukaryota; kingdom Fungi; phylum Ascomycota; class Pezizomycetes; order Pezizales; family Tuberaceae; genus Tuber; species Tuber melanosporum. The sequence continues at coordinate 99,462 of NW_003298920.1, forward strand.
GGGGTGAATACAGGCTTCGCTGCCCCCGGCGATCATCACGTCTGCGTCGCCAAATTGTATGAAACGACTGGCATCGCCAATGGAGTGCGCACCAGTCGTGCAGGCGGTCGATACAGCGTGATTAGGGCCCTTGGGGCGCAGTCGTTTAGCCTAGAAGCAGATATGGAGGAAAGGAGAGAGAGCAAACACAAGAACTAACTTGGAAGTTGTGCTTCATGGTAATGTGCCCGGCGGCAAGATTTATGAGTAACCGGGGAACGAAGAGTGCGCTTAATTTTTTGGCACCCTAAAAGGCTCTTAGCGAGAACGGTTTTAAGCGGAAACTCATAACTCACACCTTTCGATAAAGTCGTTGAGGAATCGTACATATCCTCTAGACTGCCGATTCCAGATCCTAAACAAACTCCCTATAGCCCATCATTAACCCTCCCATCTCTCCCCGCTAATCCTAGACTTCGAAAGGTGAAGTACAGTTCGTTCCTGCTGGTTCTGGCTGGTTGGCCTCCACCGGGCGTCGTCTAGCGCTTCTTCCGCCGCTGCAACAGCGTATTGCGTGAAAAGAGCCATTCTTCGTGCATCCCCCCGCCTTAGCCATTCGTTAGGATCCCACCCCCCACTTCCAGATGTACCAATTGGTATGGTGGCGGCGACTTGGCTGGGTATGCCATTGAACTCGAGCTGGTTCTTGATGGATCGAATACCACACTTGCCCTCCACGAGTCGTTGCCAGGACTTGGAAATACCTGTACCGGTATCTGTCAGCCCGGCCCGCAGGATTTGGTGTCAGCAGCGCCTACCGACAGCAAGAGGAGTTACTGCTCCCATGCCTGTTACTACTACTCTTCTCATCGCGGTAGTGATATCAGGAGAGGAATGGTACCGGTGGTGGGATTACCCCAGTATCCTGGTTCAACAACCAACCGGTCCCAGCAGGATGTAGACTAGTGATAGCCCTAACCCCATAGCATCGCAGCCACTGCGGACTGCGTCATAAGCATGATTCAGTTAATAAGGCATAATACCACACTTGCAGCTCGTGTCTCTGAATGCCCTCTCACCAGCTGAGATACAGAATGCCGGTGGATGAAAAAGCGAAAGCTAGCGAATAGTCCCACAAACTGTGGGTTAAAATTTAGTTTTGACCACCCCACTAGATCAGGAGTTTGAAAGTCGTGAACAGAACTAATTTACTCTAGATCCAAAATCCTAATTGCTCAGCTCTTTCAACGCCAGCCCCACAAGGGCATGAGGACTCGTACAATTAGAGCATATTCCCTCAAGCTTACCATACAAGCGATAGGTAGAATGAAAATAGTGAATGTACCTGCGCAAGTTCATTCACTACCAGGCTTACGTCCACTGTACTCATCGTAGATACAGCTCGTTACTTGGAACACAATAATTTTCATCTTGGAGCGTGTTTTGTCAAACTACAGTATCCTGGGCTTTATTCAATTTTATAACACAGTCCATGTCCAATCCCACCGACCTTTGTGGTAATGCTATCTCCGCCCAGGCCTCTTTGGCCTCGAGAAAGACTCTTTCTCTTCCTTTTTGGGATGAAACTCCTCGAGGAGCTGCAATTCACTAACGTCACTGGCAGATGAAGCCTCCAACTATTGAATCATTAGGAACGATATCTTTGAGCCAATTGCTATGCGACCCAAAGAGTCTCTGATACATACCCTTCTAGCGATCTGAAGCCCAGCATCCGCCTCAGCCGAAGCCACTACACTTCCACGAGAAGCAGCGTAGATCATTCTCTCCCTGATCTTACTCTGGGGTGGGCAAGTGTAGATAAATACTATATACACACATTAGATATTGCTTGGTGCAACAAAGAGTTGTAGTCCCGTAACTACCTATTGGGGACTCTTGCTGGCCTTCGAACATATCTGCAAGGTAGTCAGACCTATATCCACTGACCAAGAAAGAAGAAAGACGTGCGATTGAATATAAAAAAAGAATACCGCGGGGTATCGTCGGGAATAACCCTAGTAAAATCTCCAATAGCAGCAGTGCTCGCGCTAGCAAGCTCTATCCGCTCCTTTTCGATATTTACGGCCTTCGAAGACCGAATATTAGTGTATCTTACTTAACGCTATGATAAAATAAGAGAAAGGACTAACTAGCTGCACCAAATTGATAAACCCCCCGGACCTTAGGTTTCTCAGAGCCTCAAGAGCCTCCTCGGTCACAGGCGTCAGTACCCCCCTGCTAGTGGCCTTCTTTGTTGATGCGCCAGTCGAGGCTTCCGCCTCCGCCTCCTTCACTTCTTTCAAGGTTTTTTCCTCCTCAGTAAGTGGCGCCGGCCTGCAGCACTTTTAGCTATGGCTATCTCATAGGTTGTTGGGTGGGGCACTATACTTTGCTAGGTGAGCGTCATGCCTTTTAAACCCTTCTGCCGTTAATTCCTCCTTCGTAGTAGCAAATATAGACTCCTCAAATCTGTCCGACCCAAGGTCCCTGAGAAGAGTATTGCGAGTGGACGCAAATAGCATCTTCTGCCTCACATTTGCTATGTCGGGAACATAAGCAATGCAGATAAATGGAGCAACAAGTGAACCCAGATCACGCCTTCGTAGAATAATATAGGCTGGCTGGTTGTCCTTCAAGTGTCCATCCAATTGGCTGAGGTCCTCATCGAAAGAGCCTGCGGAGGGGAGAGTTTCTTTAGACACAAGAGCTTCGTTTTCGATTCCTACTATCAGGCCACGCACGCTAGGATCAGAGACAGCAGCTTGAAAAACATCCAGAAGCTCCTGGGTTGCTATTGGTTAATTACCCATACTGTTAGCTGAAGCTTCGAATAGAATATTTGTGCTCAAGGACTGACCAGTAATGCCTGATTGCATAGTGAGGTCTCAAGAGTGCTATTTCCGTACGCCGTTGTTTGCCCACACCAAGGAGGAATGGGAAAGGAATCTGTGATTGTGCCTGTATTGCAGCCGGTCCGGGCGTGGTAAAGGAGTTGTTGGGCTAATTAGACTACCGGTAGTACTATTCGGCCGTAGGAATGCAGAGGCTCAAAATAAACTACCAAGGCAGGAATAGCAAGAACAGTACGGGACTATTAACGGTATTTGACCTGATGCTAGACCATGAAAGCCAAATCTACCGAAACTCGAGTACCTTTGTTCCTGCGGGGCAAGTGGGGTCTTGGCGTCTAGAGAGCCCGTCACTTGAAATAAAGGATCACAACTGTCCAATACGATAATTACCCTGCTCACATGTCTGAGTCGCAGCCCTCAACAATACAAGTTGAGGACAACCCAGCGCCCTGTCTTTAAATTACGAAAACCTCTTCAACTCTCTAACCCTCTGAAAAATCCTCACACCTATATAATATTATAGCCCACTGCCAGCGACACGACCCGAATGACTATCATACTATTCTCCCACCACCCACCACGGTCGATCCCCTTTCCAGCCGCAATAATTCCGGGGGTCACCGATTATCAGTTATTGAAGGTGAAGCCTGCCCCTATCCCACCCCACCCCCGAGCTCCGAGTTCCAGGACCCCTCCAATTGAAGTGCACCTTCCCGCTTGCAACAGATCCGTTGAATAATACTGCTGGCGGTCTCGGAGAACTGGTATGATCCATTGTCCTCCCGAGGGAGGAAGCAACAAAAAGCATGCACCCCTCCACCACTTGCACATGTCTTTCACCTTACCTTCACACAGTGTCTACCAACTTGCACAAAGAAAATTTAAATTGAAAAGTCGAAATAAAGGTCACCTTGGACAGCGTCAAAAGTTCACTACACATTCACTGTCTCGATGGGTGTCGAGTTACCGGTACAACACAGGCCTAGCCATAGCCAACACACGAAGAGTTAAGTGCTTGGCGATACCAACCACTCTCTGGATCGATGAGGCCCCAAAGCCGCTCTCTATCATTTGGTCTCGTCCCCGAGGTGTCCATCGGGCCTGTCATAATCCGAAAGACTACGCCAAAATCGCTATAGCAAGGAATCGCGGTGAAAACCTGCTCCATAGTTCGAACTCTGATATCAAATATGAGAGCAATCAGAGACGTGACAAAAACAACGGCAATCGGCGGTCACGAGAGATAATGCTGTTGTGATAGCGCTCGGAGGAGAAAGAACGTTTCTTATGAAAATGTGATACATGCAATAAATTCCTAACTATCCAATAATGCTTGTCCGCAAGACTACTATCTATATAACCCAGGAAGGTTTCGTTAGCAATTGTAGAGATTTTTGCGGGAAAATAACATACCAAACTTGTACCAGGTGGAACTAGATACTGTTAGCGAAATTTTGCGAGGGACAGTTGCCCATATTCTGGGCAAAAAGTGAATGACCCAGATCTGTAGGATTAATGAGATCAGGATGATAAGGGAATGCCGTGAGGAAGAAGAAGTGCTGGAGCAGGAACTCTCTTTTATACCCGGCTAATCGCGCCAAGGCGGCAACTCTTCTAGTACTGTACTCCAGTTCAAGGGTACAGTCGTGTCCGGAAAGTTTTCGTACCCTCACATGGCAACCGCACAACTACAACCCCCAACCATAAAGATTTCAAAAAAAATGTAAAGAATTCAATTAAAGAAAACATGATAGTATTGCTAGTAGACAATAAACAAACATTATTACCATTTTGTATGGCCTCCATTTGCATCCAGTACAGCTTGCAGTCTCTCAGGCAGCCTATCTATCCATCCATCCAACTTCTCTTGGGGAATTAAATCCCACTCTTGCTTTGCTGCCTCAAACAATTCAGCTGCACTATGAGGCCTTCTTTCCGGTCTGGAGAATCACTTGATAAGGGCACTTTTGAGTTGTGCACATGTGTTCTCAATAGGATTGAGATCTGATGAGTTTGGTAGCCAAGGGAGTTTTTTGTAATAATAGTCTACTTCCAATTTTCGATTTTCCTCACCACCATGCCAGGAAGCATTGTCTGCAGCAAGGTAGATATTGGTAGATGGTCTATCCAGACCCTCTATAAAAGGAATAAGGTAAGGCTGGTAGATCTCAGTTGCATATTGGTAAGAGTTTAAGTCAAGTCTGTCTCTTTTATTGGTCCTTTCCTCCTTCCTCCTCTTTCTTACAAGAATTAACTTAGTCTTTCCTCCCTTCATCATTGCAGCATATACTCCAATGCTAGTCCTTCCAGACTTGAAGCTAGGCTTCAAGTTTTTTTCTTCCAACTCTTCACCAGTTCTAACTCTGACCTTCCTGCCAGTAGGATTTGGATCATAAACAATAGTGGCTTCACCCACAAAAACAACCCAATTCCATGCACCTTTCCAGTTCCCCCTTCTCCTAGCAAACTCTCTTCTTTTCTCCTTTTGTCCTTTTCTCCAAAAAGGCTTTTTCCTAAGTATCAGAAGCTTAAAACCAGCTTCTGATATGATCCTATCATTAGTGGTTTTACCAAGACCAATATTCACTTTTTTGGTAATGTCGCATAATGCTAAATGAGGCTTGGCATTGATAACTGACTCCACTATTTTTCTTTCTATGTCGGTAATCTTGGTTAGTCTTCCACCTCTTTTTGCATAGTGAGTGTTTCCACCCCTAGATTTAGCTCTTTTGACCAGAGACTAAACAGTTAACTTGGATACACCAAAAGACTTTGAAATTTTGTCATATCTCTTTTTTTTTTTTTTTTTTTTTTGTAATCTTATTTATTTATCCATTTTAATGAAAGTAAGGCCGGAGGTCATATCAGCTTTCCCCATGCAGACCCGCACCTCCACCCCGCCTTATTCTCAAGCAGCAAGAAGAAAAACCGTGACCCCAGAAAGGCACACGCCAGCAGCCAGGTGCCTGTCCCTAAGAGCCCACCACTTGAATGCGGAGGGGTCTCACCCAGGACCACCAACATCCAACTAGTGCTCGGTTTAAAAAACTCCCCCCCAAGTCTCCCACATGGCTAATTAAAAACAGTAAAGACAGAAAGCCCAGAAACCCATTCTGCAAATCAAGGAAAATCCCCATCCCGACAGCACACCCCCCACCCAACAGAAGAAAGCCCAAACGAAAGAAACCCCAAACCAAAGGCCAAAACTTATCCCTCACCTACAACAACCAAATTTCCAGACAGACCAGTTCAGATCCACCCACGACTCGGAAAGTCGAAATAGCGAATAGGCGCGTCTACTTAGGTGGCATAAATGTATGCCTTGGGAATATAGCCCGTCGATCGCCAGCAGGAGAAACCGGAAGGAGGGAGCACCCACTGTAAGCAGCAGGTATTGGCGGAATGAAAGCCCCAAGCCATCTGTCAGGGAGGACCAGGGGGGTCTGCCCAACGCAGCAAAAGAGGGTGAGGCATGAGGATACCAGCCAACAGTAGTAGGGTACCAGCCGATGTGACCGAAGAGAAAAAGGGAGGAAGGGCCAAAGGCCCCAGTGTTGACCCAACTGAAACCAAACCATTGCCATATTACCGAGTCTCTCTTGTAGTCCCTTGTTCTCTGAGAGATAGCGTCACTTAGTGGAAAGGATCCCACCGGCGATAGAGAGGCAGAAGGGCTAGGAGGAGAAGGCGACCGTAATGTGAACTGAGCGACTAGGAGGGTATGGCCAGATCTCACCGCGAGACAGACCCCGAAGTTACTAGCCGTGGCGTTCCCCAACAGGGATCATGCAAGTGGGGAGAAGGACGTCCACCACTGCCAGCACCGTCCAGAAATGAAGAGAGGAAGCCAACCATGCCAATGCTAAGTGAGCTCCTGTTAGTAAGACAGGACTACTGGGAGAGTCCAGATAACTCCCTCATCAAGCAGATAAGAGACAGGCGAGGCGAGGGCAGGAGAGGATAGAAGAATTAACCATACCCCTAGGCAGGAACCATTGAGTGGGCAGAGGGGAGTGGGGGGGGCCCACGATAGTTGGCGTGGTGTTGCCAAACTATGTGGGAGGAAAATAGGAGCGACGGAGTGTGAAACTTTGTCATATCCCATATCTGTATATTTATACAGAGTTTAAATTTCCTTATTCAGGTCTTCTCTTGATCTTAGGTTATGTGGAGGTACCATGGTGAGGAGGGTTGTTGTGGTGATGAGGTGTTGCGGGGTTGTACCTCAGAGGTACAAAAGCTTTCCAGATATGACTCTATAGTGCCTCATCAAAAGTGTTCGTAATCAGAGATACGTTTAATTGCAGTTGTGCCATGGGACGATGGGGTGGGGTTGCCAACCATACTTGCGTGCATGCGAGTGTGCAATCAACCCTCAACTACCACCTCTCACAATCAACTGTCAATGATCAATGATCTGCTATGTATATTTTAGAATGAAATAATAATAAATATGGCTAGCTAATACTTTGTATAACCTCCTCTTGCTTCCAATACTGCAGCTACTCTAACAGGTATTGATTTCTACAAGCTTTCAAAAAACCCCTCAGGAATTGTCTCCCAAACTAAAGGTAATACTTGTGCAAGCCTCTTCTTCGTAGCTTCTTTTCCTCCTAGAGTATCTCCAATCCTTGGATACTACTGGTGTCATTGCTTTTTAAACTCAGCACAATCATACTCAACAGAATTTAAATCAGGTGAGTAAGGGGAGTGTTCAACCAATTCAATAGAATTGTTTTCAAACCATCCCATAAGACTACAAGCCTTGTGAACAGGAGTCTTGTCTTGCTGAAATAGAATATCTTCAAGTTGCATACCAAAGGAAATCATTTGACGAATTACAGGAAAAAGATGTTTTCTTAATAGTCTAACATACCTGTTCTTGTTGATATTTTGGGTAATAGGAACCAAAAGACCTTTTCTCTTACCCACAAAACACATCCATACCATAACAGAAATACCCTTATCCTTTTCCTTTAGGTGAATACAGTCTGCAAGCCACTACTCCCCAGGTTCTCTGAAAACCCACTACTGCCTTGAATCCCTGGATTTCTTCACACTGTACTCATTACTCCAAATGACTCTCAAAATCCTCAGCTGTCCAATTCCTATGAGCTGTAGCCCATCTTAATCTCTTAGCCATCCAGACTGTTTTGAGCTTGGGTTTTGACTTGGCTAGCTATTTCTTGATATTGGCATCTCTGAGCACTCTATGAACTATAAATTTGTTAGAGAATCTTGTTCTATCACTCATGCTCAGATGGGTACCAACAAGTAGAAAGAAAAATACCTGGTGTATATTTATCCCTGAAATCAGATCTGGTCATTTTTCAGTTAAATTTAGCAGCTTGTATGATAGTGCAATGCGGTCGCTGGCTGTGAAAAGGTGTATGACTAGGACGAGGAATATTATCCAAGGATAAACACTCACATGCTCGAGTGAGGAAGCTTTTAGTAGTGGACCATGGCCGTCCAATAATTTGAGCAACCAGAGCAATATTCAGGAGGGAGTAGAAAAATCTGAGGATCTTGTCTATTTCCTTATTGGTCATCTCAGTTTGAGTGGTTCTTGGGTTTCGCTTTGTTGGCTTTGATTTATGTCCAGATCTGTTAAGCATTGGAACTTCTGAGGAAATTAAAATTAAAACATTATTGGAATTGAGGATCATGTCGTTGTGGTGTAAATATTGTATAGGGCAGGTATCTTACGCTCGAGCGATCAGCGAGGTGGCATTTGACTAGGTGGCATTTTTGGTGAGGTTGCTTTGTACGACTATTACAAACACTTCTGACGAGGCACTGTAGATTATGAATTCAGGTGAAAGAGCAAGTGTGGTTGGCTGGTTGTCCTCAGTTGTCTGAGCAAGTCGAATATATTAGTTACTGGTAATAAGATAAACCAGAGTAGCACATTACAATGGTAATAGATGAGGAAATAATAAAATTGATGGTAAAAAGAGAGAAATAATAAAAGCTAGATATAAGAGTTTGTGATAATCAAGCAGTAAAAAAAATGAAATCATTCTAAAGAGCATTACTATGAAAGTTAGTATTCCCCTTCTTTTGTATAATAAGTTAATGCATATTTTTTATAGCTAGAAAGTACTGATTAATCTATTCAATTGGTAGTTTTTCCCACTTCTTATAATAACTAGAGCTGCCTTCACCTGCTCCTTTATATCCTGACATTATTCCTTAAATTCATACACTTTAAGGGAATTTATTCAATAGTTACATTAAGGTTAAATTGTATTTAAATTGAAGGACTAAGCAAGTAAGTCAATTTTACATATTATAAGGTTTTAATGCTCCTTATATCTGAGTCCCAGGTACTTTGCAATAGGGTAAGCTAAAGTAATATTGCCAACAGTGAACATTCCTGTTCCTGATTCTCACATAATTTTTAAGATAAAGAGGTAAAAGTGAGGTTCAAGGTTCTTATCCTGATAGTGTAATTAATCAATTCCTGCTGTACCCTGATTATTGCAATTGAAACTTTCTCTAAAAACCTTGGTTCTGGATAATGCTATATCCTATACTGCAGAATCATATAAGTATTAGGCATATGGAAAGTGAACAGCCTCCTCAGCAGGGTAACTGTGCAAATACAATCATTTAATGGAATTGCCAACATCACTCTCCAGAGATGTTATGAGGCCTGCATGTCCTTACAGAGATTTTGAAGAGTTATATCCTGTGAGTATAATGTCATTTCACTGAAGCCCACTTCATAACAGTATAGATGTTACTCCTATCAGTCTTACCAGAAGCAGTTCTCTGAATATATAAGGAGAGATCTCTGGGTACCTCTGGGAAGAGGCACAGGATAAGTCCATCAGATGCACATTGAGTTACTAGGCTTTTAGATTAGGTATCCTAACTATGAGCTAAAAGCAAGGGGACATTTTCACTACAATAATCTCCAACTACTCCTACTATACCACTAAAGCAATAGGGGATATAAACGATACTAATACCAAGCTGAAGCAGCTGTATCTTGGTTGGTCCCGGAAATAAGATCCCTCCAGAGGCGATTCTCTTAGAGATAGGTCAGACAAAGGTGAAGCTGCTCAGAGTCACATGACATAATAGGTGGTAGACATAAAGCATTGCCATGCTGTCTCTCTAGTCTGCATTATACTTAGGTATCCGACATAAAAGCTGACCACATTGTGAATTCAGAAGAGACTTTTGTAATAACAGTTAATTAGATTGAAGTATCAGAAAGATGTTTATTTGATAATTTAAATGAGAGACAATTGATTGGAAGATAAAGAACATCCTCTGGTAGTAAAGATTTTATCAATGGAGTACAAAGATAGTGTAAAAGAATTTAGAGTCAAATGAGGTTCATGTATGTTAAGACTGTGAACTACTATGTACAGATTAGGGAAAGGTACTTAGTTGTACAGTAA
>NW_003298921.1:0-9170 GCF_000151645.1 Tuber melanosporum
CTCTAACATGTGAAGAAGGAACTCTACAACGCATACTCCGTCCACTAGCTGGTTGATGTTACTATTTTTCACCTTTAAGGTTGTTGTATTTTCATTTAATTTTATAATTTTTGTTTTTACATTACCAAATCCACCTATTAATCATCTCGATAGAGATGGACTATATCTTATTCTATAATTAACATTAAATCAAATGGAATTTACCGTATTATCAGTGATCTTAACAGATCCAAAAATTTAAATTATAGACCCAATACGTATAGTCTCTGAGGATCCTACTAGGATAATATATATCCAGTAGTTTCCTGCTAAACGTCTAATGCCAACATATCAATTAGGACTAATCTATCTCCTTAAAAGAAATGCGGGCCATCCTTTATTAAATTATCACTTATCTTATTTATAATTAAGTATTAATAAAGGGCCATAGAAATTATTATTCTACAGCATAGATTTACTAGCATATAGTATAGAAATGACCCTATTTTCACAAATAGGACGGCATTATTTAATATTCTAAATAAGACGGTGGTTTAATCTTATTTAAAATTAGTTTATTAATTTTGTTTCGTTTCCCTCCTTAATCCCTCATTAAATTTTACATTTAACTACACTAATATAAAGACTTATTACATAAAAACTTGTTACAATTTAGTATAAATAAGACTTTAACCCTATTAACATTTTTAACTAGGTATTTTATTGAACTTTAGAAAGTCAACTTATTAAAAACCTCGCGGATCCGACCCAGATTATTAAATCCGTTCTGAAGAATAAAAATAATATTTATTGTTTATAAGTCGCCCTGTATCTAAATTTTTCACAATAGTTGGTCGACTTACCTCTATTCTATAATCAGCTGCAGCAGCATTAGCTGAAGGAAAAAAATCAATAAATTGCATGTTAGCATCATACACAAATATAGGAGTACCTTTAGCTTCAGACATTTTTAATTTGGTTTCTGTAGTATGAATTTTTCCAAAGAAAGGATTTTTTACACCATAAAATTTATGACCAAACATTGGGTTCCTAGAGCCTTTATTATGAAGAGATCTTTCTTGATTCATTAATGTTTTATAAGCATCTAATGTTAAAGTTGGAAAATCGTCAACAGAAAAAGGTACACTTGTAATAAATAAATTTTCTCTATAATATAAGTCTTTATCCAAGTAACTATTAACTGTAATTTCACTACACTTAGAGTTCTTACAAAAATCTTTTATAGAATAAAACTGGTATAATAATTTTTTATTCTTTGTGTATACAAATACTCTAGTACCATATTTTTTCATAAAATACTCTCTCTCATTTGGAGAAACAACTCTACCTAATACAGTACCAGCAGTTCTTAAAATATTATATGTCATAGGGAAATAAGATAAAAAATATTGCTCTAAAGTAATAACAGCACTAGAAGGTGCATTATAAATAACAATAATAGTCAAATGAAAATTAGCTAACCCATATTTTTTTATTGCATTAGCAATTTTAGATTTTCTTTTAGGATTGTAATTAGTATTAAAATAATCCATAAGTCTATTACTTAATTTATTGGAAGAACCCACATACCTCTTATTAGGATTTAATTTATTAGTTCAAACTCCTGAAGAATTCGATTTAGTAATATCTCTTATTTTATTTTTGTCAATTACAGGATGTTTAAAATAATAAACTTGTGAGGTAACAGGCTTACTAGGATTAATTAAGATAAAAGAACAAATTGAATAAATTTCTAATACTTCTTCAAGGGAACCCCGATAATACATAAGAACGAAAATAAAAATCAAGAGTATATTATTCCGTAAAAAGTATGCTAACTTTTTAAATAAAGTCATAAAATTAATAAACCAAAAAAATATATTTGCCGGCATGCAATTATCTTATCGTTAACTTTCGGTAACGTCCGGACTATATCTTTACCCTTATAATTTTAGGGTATTTTACGTGTAGTACTCTGAGGAACCTACTCAATAAAAGTGTTTAATGCTTAAATATAGCCCTTATATTTTTGGTTTCCTGCTGATTGCCTAATCTTTTGAAATGTTACTGCTTTCTGCCGCTTTTCATTTAAGAAAACATGCAGGACTAGTTTCAAAAGCTCTAAAGATATTCCAGCACACAGTGAAAAGAAAGTAATATATTACTACATTACCCGGCCATGCCTAGTAATAAATTACTAATAAACATTACATATTATTCAGTTTTATTGTTTAGGTAAGTAAACTTTCATTTACCTCTATAATAACCAGACTTAGTTCCCTTTAAATATTCTCTAATTACCGCACGATCTCCTTTAAGCTCCTTGGCTAAAGAACCTAAGGAACTAAATTCTTTATTTAACCTAGAATCGTCTTTAAACTCAGCTAAGATAGATTTAGATGCAGGATGTTTAACTTCATAAATCTCTCGTTTTTTTGATACAAGAGACTTAATTTCATCTAAAGTTAATAAATTAGTACTAGCACTTTCTTCAATTTGATCTAAAGAGAAGAAAAAAGTATCTAAGTATAATTTTCCATAATCTATACAATCATTGAAGGTTTTATGGTGAATATTAATTGTATTATACATATAATTTTTAGAATCGAAAACATATAATAAAGTAAAATCATTTGCGTCATATACAAAAATTGGTGTACCTCTTTGTTTCCTTAGTTGTTCTCGCATTTCTTGACTCATGGGTTCATGATATCCAGAACTACTAGCTACTAAGTCTACATTTAAATTAGGATTTAAGCTATCTATAAAATGTTGTTCTAATTCTACTATTTGTTCTAAACTAGCTGAATCTTCCATAATATATATAGTTAGTTTTAGATTAGTAAAACCGTACTTATTTAAATACCTAAGAACTCTTCGTTCTTTAGTTTTTAATATAGATGGCATAAAATATGAACATATACGGTTGTATAAATTTATAGAATGACCTACATACATATTTTTACTATCTAATGTTCCCCAAACATACACACCTTTTTGTTTTTTTGCGACTCTAGCTATAATATCTCTGTTATTATAAGGATCTTCTACTAAAACCTTAGTATATTTATGTTTTGAATTTAAAGGATCTTTTTGGTTATTTTCATTACCTATTTTTACCTCAGTATGAAACTTTTTTACCGAAGTTACTGAAAATGTATTTATTTGTTTTTTTTTGACCATAAAGAAGATCATTAATATAGCGTGTGAAGTAATTATAGAATTGTATAGCTGATTGTCAGCTATAAACTGAACACCAGGGCCAGATAGTTCTAATCTAATTAACACCGAATAGGCTGTTCCTATTAACATTTTCCTTATAACTTTTCACTTGAAACCGATTATTGGCAGTGTAAAGTATTATATTTATTTGAATAATTTGATGACCCTCCACCCTAACCCTATGTAGAGAATAAATCAAAAATTATTTCAAATAAAAAAAAGGAATGGACTTTTTCTTATTATCTTTCAATTATACTTAATTTATCATTATTCGTACATATCACAAGTTATTATTATTTATAAAAATTTTCAAGATGTTTTCAAGAGAATTCCGTTCTTTTATTATTCATAGAATTCTTTAATTGTTTAATTTCAGAAAGTCCTACTGGTTTAGTATGTATTTTAGCCATTATAATATAATATGCTTGTTCCCAATTTTGATAATCCAAATATTTAGAGCTGAATAGAGGAAATCTATTAAAATATTGAACTATGGCAAAAACTCCCTTTTTATTAGTTGTTCTAACCCTTCACATGAAACTATCAAGACCATTTTTTTCTGCAAGTAAACCTTTTTCCCCTATTTTTGTTCCACATAGCTGAGCTATTAGTAGCATAATAATATTTGAACTTTACAGGTATCTGAATTAGGATATACTTTTTCTGGCAAGACAATATTTTTTTGGTTAGGTGAACTTGAACCAGGCCTGTAACAATTGAGGAGCTAATCAAGAATTTATTTTGTTTTTGGCCTCCGGCTGAAAGTATACTGACCTTTATAAGGCTTCTGTTGATTTCTAATAAAATAATTATCAATTACTGATTTATGAATTTTTAAGGCTCTTGCAGCTTCCTTGATTGAATCATAAGAAGTAGTAGTATTATTTGTAATATCAGTAACTTCTATTTTTATACGTACGTTGGCTGAGCATCTGACATTTTTCGTTTAGTATCAAGGGACTTATTAGAACCTGTAAGAGCATCCGATATTTGTTTTTTGGTAGCATCAGAATGGCTACGACCAAACATAGAAGCACCAGCTTTTTTAGAAATATTATACTCATTATTTTCTGATGATAAATAAAAATCTTCCCTTTCAAAGCATTGCTCTGGTTCACAGTACTCAAGAATAGTAAGAGAAAAGTTTTCATAACCATTCTTTAATAGAGCACGATATATATGACTATTACTTCTTGTTAACGCATCCTCCATATAAGTTGTAGAATAATAATCCGACAGCCTATTTGACAAGTTAATAGCAGAACCTATGTACTGTTTATCATTAATAAGATTTGTTCACTTATAAATACCAGATTTATTTTTATTATCAGATAGAATTTTATCTTTATCAGCCTCAACGTTAGAATAACTTTTTATTGGAATAATAGCAGCAAGTGATAAAAGGCAACCAGAATTTAAGGAATCATAGCAGAAAAATAGTATAAGTAAATAGCCTACCACTGAAACTAAAAGTAATACAGATTCATCCTTACTTCCTTGAGATATTGTATATGTTACAGAGATATTATTATATTTAATACCTTCAGTTACTCTGATATTAAAAGATCCATCACCTTCGGTAAAACCAGAGAATCAACTATTTGAACCCAAAGGTGTAGTATTTAGAGGCATTTTATCAATAATATTTGAATTATTATATTTAGGATTAGCATTGATTCAATCAATTATTTTATGTAAAGCCTTAATTTTTGGAGTTCTGAACTCTCCATTTATTAAATTAACAATATTTACTATCCCTAATTTGTCTCTTATAACATATAGCACAGCATTTTCACTGGCAGATTGGATGGACCCCGACCCTAATCTCTCCATTAAACAATTAGCTAGTGGTCTATCTTTAATATTAAAAACTATTTTAATAGTTGGTTTACTAAGACTATTCTTAGGAATAATAATAGAACCATCTGATTCAATTAGACCTGCTAAATAGGAACCAAGTTCACTTTTATTTTCTGTTGAATTGTTTGTAGACATTCATTTCCCTCCAAACAAAAAGGAGGGTTTGTAGCATGAGAACACTTTTTTTGAATATAATGTACAAAATAATACATTTAATTGTAAATTGTTATCCATAAACAATTGAAAACAGCTTGTGTATAAATCAGCAGAGAAATACTTTGAACAAAGAAATAAAAATAAAAAACTCTGGAAATTTTTCGCATCCCATACAATAAAAATTTTAAAAAACTTAAATAACATTTTATTAATAGAATTAAGTTTTCACAAAAGAATTAAAGATAATTCATGCGTAAAGTCTCTGAGATTCCCATAAAAAAAAATATGGTTATCTGCTCATAAATCCTTAAAATTATTTCTTGTTTTACGTAGCATGGAGAAAATATTCTGCTTATATTCAAAAGATAATAAAATTAAAAGACCTTCCAAGCATATAGCATGATATGATTCAGGCTTAACTAGAATTAAACCTGAAAATAAGGCAAAAATAAGATATAATGTTCCTATATCTTTGGCATTACAAGATAAAAACCATCGTTCTGTTCACATAGAAATATTCCTCACGAATAGGTTTGTTGTTTTACTCTTTAGTAATAATTTATTTATTGAATTTTGGCCTTTTTGTATTTCCTATTTCCTTAGTATCCCCATTTAAATTAAACTTTATTTATTATGGGAGCTTAAATAAGCGCCCCCCGGGAATAAGTACAAAAACAACTAAAAAAAAAACTAAAAAAAAAAAAATTATAAATTATTTTATTTATTATTTACTGTTAGTAGTACCGCCCTTCGTATTTAATATGTTTATATATATTAACTGTAGAAAAGTAAATAATCTGTATTTAAAAAGATCCTGGCTCAATACTTAATTTAATTTGTATTACAAATAAACTAAGACCCCGTTATTAGAAGGAGGAAAAGACAGACGAGTTTTAATAAGACTGCGCTAATAAAATAATTAAAATTCAGAAGACCACATGTCACCCATACATAAATGGTGGCGCTTAGATATGTCCCCCCCCCGAAAGGACTTACAATGTTTTGTTAAATTTCATATTATAATGTGATTTTTTTATGATAAAACGTAGCGGAGCTAAGGAGACTAAATTTTTTCAATTCACCTAATTTTATCGAATAATACTAATCTTAAAAAACGTAAAGATAGCTAACTATTTTAAAACGACTTTATATGTAATAATATACTTTAGATTTTTTTTTATATTACTTTACTTTTTTGGTTTATTAAAAGTATAAACATATAAAAGAACGGACAGAGACAATATCGAAGAAAGTCAATAAGGATTAATATTTAGACTTTGTACTGACTTTAAGTTTTTGGTTTAGCCGGGAGAGAAATTTGAATTCCCATTATTAATGCATGAAATTAACGTTCTAACCTATTTGAACTACCCCAGCATTGAAATAATTTTTTTACATACATAATATAAGTTTAGTGATATCATTCGCCCAGCTTCTATATTTTTTATTAAGTCGCTTTTTGTTAAATGTACCAAGAATGCGAAACTTACAAAAAAACAAAAGCCGAGAATGTAAATCAGCGACATTTGAATTATACACCTAAAAGCATATAACTTTAGCTCATTAACTTAAGTTAAACTAGACATTAAAAATATTACCCCTATTAATTAATAAGTATTATAAAATTGTAAATTATTATCCCATATTATTCTTAGATTTTTCTAAAAAACTATTTGCATAATTGGTTAAAAAGAATAACTTTTTCTTTCCTGTTGCTACCATTGGTTCTTGTAAACGTCTAGGATAATATGCAATTAATGATAATATCATAGCTCCATGATTATTTAGATCATGGTCAAAACTAAATATTTGGGAGAATAGAAATAAACCGTCATAGTATCTATTCTTGTACTTGATAAGATAATCTCTAAATTATTATAATATATAAATACAGAATATAACAGCGTAAGAAAAGCTACCCAGCTAAATAAATTATAATCTCACCTAAAGTGGCCGCATTAAAAAATAACATTCGTCTGGAGTCGAACAAGAACCAGAAGAAATTCACTTAAGATTTAATTTATAAATGATATTTCCTAGTACCTATTCCGAAGGTTTAAATAATGAATAAAAATATTGATTTGATTAAGTGCCTTTATCAATCAACTAAATCTATTACAGATCTAGCCTAATTTAGGTTTAAGGTTTTCCTTTCTAAATTTTTTTTTTTTTTTTTCTTATAGGATTAAAAATCAGTTTTTTTAATGAATACGGAGCCCCAAAACTTCTTTTTAAAACCGCGCGCGCTGTGCTACACCTATATAATATGTGATTAAACGAGAATGAGTACGATCGTAAAGTACTGCTCCTACACATATGAAAAGTCCTAAACTCACAAATCCGTGACCTAGACCTAGAAATATAGCTCCTTCGATTCCTTGGATTGTGTTACTGAAAACTTCTAGTATATATACTGCTGCATGTGCAACTGATGAATAAGCTATTAACTCTTTTATATCTACGGTACGAAAAGTGTTAAGACTAGCATAAATAATAGTTATTACGCAGATTACATATGTTAATGGAGTAAAGTATAAAGATGCTAAGGAAGTATAGGTAAAATTAATCTAAATATTCCATATAAACTCAATTTTTAAATAATCACTGCAAGGATTACACTACCCTCTACATGAGCTTTTAGTAATCAACTATTAACAAAAAAAAAAAAAAATAGTAGGTGTTTTTACAGCGAATGTAAATAATATTCCAGCAAATAAGTAATATTGTGTTGTACTGTTAAAGTTTGCCTTGAATAGCGCATCAAAATCAGTAGTTCCCATTAAAGAAGATATTGTTAATATAGCCAATAATAAGAACAAAGATTATAAGAATGTATATAAAAATCAATATAAACTAGCTCTTACTTTATTATCAGATCCAAATAATACTATTAATAAAAATAAATAAAGGCACCTTATAATATTATCTTAAATTATTCTATTCAGCAGAGTCCTCACCAAATATTCTTTTTGAATTCATACCTGCCTTTATTTTTTGTATCTCTATAAGTCCGTCTTCAGTTAAATGACGCCCTTTTACCATTAAGTCTGCTACTTTACACCAATCCTTGAAATCTGAAGCCTTTACCCCTTCAATAGAACAATTATTAATTAAAGGAATAATAATATCGGATAATACGGTCACAGTAAGTTGTCCTGATTTTTCTTTGTATTAATATATAATGTACCACAACCTAAATAGGCGATTCTCTCTTTCAATAGAAAAATTTCACGATCTGATAAGCCTATCATAAACCTAAGTGTAAGTTTTATCCCTAATTTAGATTTAACTTTGTTAACAGCCACGTAAAAACAACTTCCGCGTTTATAAATCCTGCAAGTCATTTATGAATCATTAACTTTAAAGGATTAAAAGTAAAAACTGCTTCGGCTAGGACTATACCTCGATAATTCTGAAGAAAATCCTTTATTTATAGCAGCTTTAATGAACAAAAGCTTATTAAATCCTACCTCCGATAAATGTTGTTTTTTTAATATTAAGTTATAAGCCTATTTGAAAAGATTAAAGTCCGTAGATTTAAAAGACAACAAGGGATATTTTGTAAAATGATTAATTATTATAACTAAATCTTTAATAGATAATAGTTATAAGAAACCATAGAATCTTCATGAACGTATATTTTTCCAACTCCACAAAATTTATGTATTCTTTGTAGGATAATAATGTCTTTTGCGTGTACACCTATTTTAAAAGAAAGATTTGAATAATATTTACCCAAGTCTTTCACAAAATTAATTGAAAACCCACCATCAGAGTTGAACCAAGAATTTATATCCGTAAAAAGTTTATAGTTTAATTAATAAATGCCCTATTTGCCAACTTACTTGTACAAGAAGACTTTAACAACGCTCCTCGGTTTTCTGGATAAACCCGAATCCTAATTTCGCTAATGATAATATGAGTTAGGTTTACTATTAAGTAAACCCTTTTAT
>NW_003298921.1:9572-17051 GCF_000151645.1 Tuber melanosporum
ATGTGGCTATATCACCGTCAGAGTCTGCGAGGAACGTGAATAGGAACTAAAATACATTGAAATATTCATTTCAAGATCTTGAACTTTTATCTTGTATTTGGGAATTTTCTCTAAAGAAGCCTTAACTTTATCTAGAGAAGCTGAAATATTAGATAAAGAAGTTTCAATATTAGCTAAAGATACCTCAATTTTACAAATTAATCCTGACTTGTTTAATCTATATAGAATATATTTTCCTAAAAACGGCTTTATAGAGAAAGAATTTAAATGTTTTGAAAAAGATCGACGATTAGCACCTATACAATCAGCAGCGTGTCTAATGGAATTGTAGAAAGTTGTTGTATTTGTGTCCAAATCAGTAATATATATCTTGATAGATCTAGGGTGATTTTTAGACATTTCTAGAATACTTTCAGCTGAAAAAGGAGTTGCATCATGAACAATATTATATACAGGTTTTAACAGTTTAAGATAATAACTTTCCCTGTCAAATCTATAATCTGCGTCACAATATTCAAGTATTTGCAAACTAAATTTCGAATAACCATATTTTAATAAAGCTTTACAAATAGGCATTCTATCGGCATGCATACTTTTAGGGCTAAAATAATGACAAAACCTTGCTTTGAGATTTTTAGCTGAACCAACATATTCTTTACCGTTTTCATTATTTATAAAACGGTAAATTCCAGATTTACCCTCATTTTCTTTATAAATTTGTTTTTTTAGAATATTTCCTATTATGCAATCATAGACCTTAACAGGAACTACTGTCAAATTAACATCTTTATTAAGATCAATACAGGTTTTGAGAAAAGAAACAGAATGCAGAGCGCGCTTTGAAAAAAGAGGGAGAGAAAATAAAGAATTACAAGGTTTAAATTTTACAAATGGAATAGTATTTGGCAAAGAGGTTAAGTTTACTTTTCCCTCAAAAAAAGGGGGAATAAATCCAACTAATTTATTTCCTGGCTTTGGAGCCGTTCAATCTGAAAAGCGTATTTTCTGTATACACAATACTAGGAATAGCTATAAGGAACCAAGCAAAGTAAAAGAAAGTTGAAATTTGACCCACAGTAATTAAAGGTTCTTCAGGATGTAAAGCCCCAATTTTAACTAGTACTAAGAAGTTAGCTACAAACATTCAAAAACTAATTTTCATTAAAGGTTTAAATTGCATACCACGTATATTAGATTTATCAAGATAAGGTAAAGCTAATAAGAAAAGAATAGCGCCAAACATACAAATTACTCCACCTAATTTAGAAGGAATCGAGCGTAATATAGTATAGAAAGCCAAAAGATATCACTCTGGAACGATCGAAATTGGAGTAGACATAGGATTTGCTGGATTATAGTTTTCACTTTCTCCTAAATGGTTAGGCAGGAAGAATACAAAAATAGATAATACTAATATAAAAATAAAAATAGTCACTAAATCTTTAAATAAAAAATAAGGAGCAAAAGCCAATTTATCACAATTTCCAGTAACTCCAAGAGGATTTCCAGATCCAGCTCTTTCATGAAGAGCGATTAAATGCATTAAAACTAAAGCAGCAATTATAAAAGGCAAGATATAATGTAATGAGAAAAATCTATTTATAGTAGAATTACTTACTGTATATCCTCCTATTAAAAATTCAACTAAATCCTGCCCTATTCAAGGAATAGCACTTAAAAGATTAGTTATAACAACGGCTCCTCAATGGGACATTTGACCGTACGGAAGGATGTATCCCATAAATGCAGTCAAAGTTCCGGTTTACTATCCATTTTTTTACTACAAGATAGGACCTGTGTACTCCATCAAAAAACTAATCCCAATACTCGCTAAGTAAATTTCTAGTTTTCATCACATGGAGCCTTGTATCGGCAGACCCGAGGAACTCCCGACTGTACATTAGACATCAGTTTTTTCAGACATCCACCGGTGACCCAGTCTGTAGCGATTGTGTATTCAACCGACGGTCTTAAATATGTAGTTCTTTTTGACCGTAACACCGATATAGCCAGGTAAATTTCATTACCCAATACCCCTGTCAGGGTATTCTATCGTTATATATTTATAATAGCATACTTCTAAATACATATTGCATATGCTCTATACGATAGAACTTTAAACATTGTTAGTATTATATAGCCAGTTCCACCACATTTTTTAGTTTTGTTTCACCTCCGTAGAGAAGCAAGCTCGGAAATTAAAAATTGCAGTCGGAATGGATCCAGGGAAATTATAATTTAATTTTATATTGCATGCTAGGAACAATGTGTTTTGATACAATAGAAACTAATTGTTCCATTGATTCTTTTTTTATACTAATTTTTCATTGGTTTTCATATCCAGTTTTAACAACACTAGTTTTTAAACCATATTTATCCTTTAAAATTTTCGCTAAAAAAATGCAATCTAGTTTTGTAAAACAATTAGTTGATAGTAAAATTCCTTGTCCTTTTTGACGTGAACCATCTTGACATATCCAATGGGCTAACCCTACAGGTGTAATATACTCAGCTATTCATTCAGGAACTCTTTTTACAGTAACACCATTTATCTTTTGGTAAAACCCTTCATATATTCAATGAAGATTTGTATATGTAAACAATGTTAATCTATAGTTGAATCTTGTAACACTTTTATCAGTTCGTTTATCATTAACCCCTTCAGATTTTTTTACTAATTTTGGTACAAAACTAGAGCAATAACCATACTCAAATAATAATAAACTAAGACTGTGAATATATGCTGAGTGACTAACTGATTGTTCAATGTTAAATCTTACACTAGATAATGTTTGACATTTTATTTCATCAGCTCACCAATCACCAAGCATACCACACACAATAATGGATAAAACATCTTTACTATGTGGTCCTATACGTAGTATTGCTCTAGTTCTAGCCCTAACAAACGGAAGTAAACTTAAACATAAAATTGTCCCTGTATTAATAATATTAACTAACATCCAACTAGGCCATTTAACATTAACAGCCATCATTAAAATAAAAATTACTGTTCCTATACCCCATACTAATGTTCTTGGGTTTTGATAAGATCCATAATATAAGCCTCTTCCTAATTCCGATAGGTAGGCCCTCTCGAGCTTTCCCCCGGTTAGAACCATACGTGCCACTTTCATAGCATACGGCTCAAGCAATCTTAGTTAATATTCAAACATAACCCCAAAGGGGGTCATGCTTAAGTTATACTCATGCTTTTAAATAATTAAAACAGTTTAACATTAGCAAATTTTTATCCAACCGGTTATCTACTCCGACTCATCTAAAGGGTTGATATTATAACCTTGGTTTAATAATCAATTATTAATTACGGAGTCTCTGTAAGATACTGCTTCTTTTAAAGCAATATCTTTATCACCATAACTAGCAAAAAAGAAATATTTAGTACGAGGTTTAATATTTAAAAATTCAGGGAGATATACACTCCATCCTATTTGACCTGTTTTATTAACTTTATCATTAGCTGGAGAAATATATAATTCACCAGAAATATTTTTAACAGCTTTATTTTTAAATATATCATCTATTCTATTAAATCAATGTTCAATAGGTAAATCCCTATTGTTATCTATTGAATAAAGAGTCTTAATAATAAGATAATTTACATGGTATAAATTACGGCAATCTAAGTTAACTAATTTTCCAAATTGTTCAGTCATTTTTAGTTGGAATGATTTTCAGAAAAATAATTCTTTATGTGTTTTTAATAAAGGAATAAGATAATTACATACATGATCTGTTCATTCAACTACACAAAGAACATATTGTGCATTTGATCTTAGATTAGCTTGTATTCCTTTACTTTGTAAAAATATACAAATCAACTCCATAATATTAGCATTAGTGTCGGTATATCTTTGTTTAATTTCAAATTTAGGAATAAATCTAAGCCCAGAGCGATTATCACGTATTCTAATATATAGACTTCCATCACCTAAAAAAAATCCTAAAATAAAAGTTAAGCTCATAGGTACACTATTTTTTGGGAATTCAAAATTCACTGCTGCAATTAATTTATCCGTTGTAGATTTAGATTTACCTGTAACAAATCCCAATTTTTCTTTTAAAGAAATTTTGGGGTCTTTCCCTAGTGGCGATAAGCTATAAGCTAAATGAACACTTTCAATTTTTGCTGCTAATGTGTCCATATTAGCCAGCTCATTTAAGCGTAGGATTTTCGATAATCCTGCAAATTTGTCTCCATAAGTTAAAGAAAAATAAGGAATTAAAGTAGATACTATATAAGCTCTATTAGTACTTACTAATTGTATATGGAAGTTGTTAGCTTGAGTTTTTGATATATTTCAGACCAAATTACAACCTAATATTGCCCACACCATACTAAAAAATTGTAAGCTTTCAGTGCTTGCATTCTGACCGATTGAAAATTTAGGATTAAATTTGTAACTTGATTTAGAATTAAATTGTCCAGATCAAGAACCTTCAGCTTGGAAAACTCCATTTATAAAAGAACGCAATATTAACAAATAACTAGGAGATAACTTCTTATAATCATAAGTGTCTTTAGCTTTTTGTTTAAATTCAGATATAAGAGTCTCTAATTCATACTTAGTTATTAGTTCTTTTTTACCGTTTAATTTTACAAACCCTTTTTTTGAAGGGTTAATCTTTGATTCTTTACTTAGGAGACCTATACTTAAACATAGAGAGTAATATAAAGATAATTCGCTTAATGATAATAAGTCTAATAAATAACTTAACATAAAATAACTTAAATTCGATTACGATAGGTAGACTTTTACAAGTTTTCCCCCGTTAAGAATCGTGCAAGCGAGTTTCCCGGCACACGGCTCAAGCAATATCAAACTTTGAGTGTAAGTCATAAAGCTGTTTATTACCCTTTTTTGTTTTGAATATAAATTTAGTATTTAACTAAAACTTTCTAAATTTACTCTAGTTTTTTTTTATCACCCATATCGAAGTCTGCCTTCTTTCGAAGTAGGACATAGTCCCTATCCATTCTATTACTAAATGGCTTTTGCTTTTTCGATTGTCTCATACCCACTTATTGATATACAAACTTCGTATTTATCATACTTATATTCTACCTCCTAACATAAGAATTTTATTTTCTATAGACCTAAAACTCCAGGGCTAAGAAACACTTACATAGGTAATAATTGGGCTTACCAAGTTCCGATAATTATACTAACTTATTTAAACCTTAGGTAGATACTCTAATCCGTAGCATTTTCCTTATTATTGTATTTTCAACTTTGTTCTAAAAAAAGGAAGATTTTGGCGAGCAGTAGCACACGCCCACAATAATTTAGGGAGACCCGGCTTCGGTTGCACAAACACCTCACACTCTTGCTGCAAGCTTTAAAAAATTACCACTAGCCTTCAATATTTCATCTTCATGACCAATAGATGATGAAGCTAGATTCTGGTAGAATAAATTAAATAAGCTTTTAAATACGGATTGTAAAAACATATCTTCGCTTTCGCTTACCTTAGCTTTTTTCTCTAACTAATTAAGCATTGTCCCCAGAGCTTCACACCTTGGAATTACTTCTAACGCATGTCTGGGTAGAGACACGAAAGGCCATTCGAGGAGGGATTTCACCTCATTATAATTATCGACTTCTTGTCGCACTGTGCAGATAAACTAAGAAAAAGAAAGCGGAAGCAGTGTTAGAATGTAAATAACGAATTAATCAACCATTGTTAACGTCCCTCATGATCCTATCCTAAAAAATTGCCTTCTCTATTGGACGACCATTTAGAGTTTACATCTTTATCCTTTGGTAGATGATAAAGGGTTAGATGTAAAAATATATTTTGATTTATATAATCTATTTGTATCTAAGTATCTATTACATGTATTACTTGTTGATTTTAAACCTAGAAGGCCACGGAGGACCTAAAAATATATTTCTATAGGTCAAATCTTTATTATTATATTATTTCTTAATTTTTTTTTATTTATTATATATCTACCTAAAAAAAAAGTTTATTGCTAATTATATATCTTTTTATTGTTTTATCGTCAGCATTTAATGTTCTTGATGATATTATAAACCAATCTTATAGTACATACTTGGTATCATATGAGGCTTAACAATTATTATCAGGTTTTCTATTGATTTTCTGGAAATATATATCCGATATTGGTTGGCTCTAATATTATGTAAAGTACAATTTAAACCATAACGTATAATTAAGGCGTTTAGTAAATTAATTGTATCTTTGATAGTGTAAGAATCAGTACAAATAGCTATACCTTTACTTAAGTAGTAACCATCCCCCATAATAAGATGAGCCAAAGCTACTGGTGTTAATAGTTCATAAATGTTAAGTGGAATTATTTTAATTCCATTAGGATAAAAGAGAGAATGTAATTTAGTTAGGCAAGGCATTGATCGAGTAAAGAATTGTAAACTGTAATTACGACTTCCTACTCTTATAGCGCTTCTTAATTTAGGACTAGTCGAACAATAATGAGATAAAAGAGAAAATACAAATAAAGTATAAGCAGATTTATACAGAGATTGTTGAAACCCCAACCTAGCATTCTTAGTGGTTTTAGAAGCAAAAGTTAATCACCCATCAGATAAAAGTAATCCTATTATTACACTATGTTGATAAGGAGCAAGTTCCACCATTGCTAACTCAGTCCTAGAAAATCTCATACCTACTGTCGATGTTAAGTTTTTACCAAATACTACGACAGATTTTTGGGAGGCGTCGGAAAATCCTACAAATCATTTTAAGAAAGAAGAATATTCTTTTTCCGAGCTATTTGGTTTTATCTCTTTCAACTTAAGTCCTATTTTACTTATATGTACAGAACTAACTGGTTCAAAAAACGCTAAATTTTTAGAGAATCTATATAATCCCATTTTAATATTCACCTTGAATACTTTAATAATTAGCAATATAAATAATATAGCTAATAAAGTTAATAAGCAATTGATCTTTAACTCTTAATTTTTCAACTAAGACTGAACTATATCATCATAAATGTCAAGTGTATAGTCTCTGAGGTTCCTACTTATAATTATTTATTTGTGTTTCCTGCTGATTGTCCATTGCTATATCTTTAAAAATTTTTACGTGCTTTATTATAAAGCATAACGTACTTAAAGCTTTAGGAGTTTCCAGCATATAGCTTGATTTTATGAACACATCATTATATATGCTCAATAGAACTAAATGCTTCATTTACACTTGGATTGTAATGCCATTTTTTTAATTCAAAAACCTAGCCCTACGGAGCAAGGATTATAAATACTTCGTGGGTTTATAGACTAGATAAATCTTTGATTAATTTCTCAACTTTATTGTCTCTGTCTGTTGTTCTTACTTGTTCCATTGCTAAAATATTAACAATTTGAATTCAAGTTGAAAACTGTAAGGCTTTATGACCATATAAAGGATAATTTTCAAAATACGGAACTATAGGGTCCGGGAATGTCGGATGGTTGCATGCCCGCAAGT
>NW_003298921.1:17201-25606 GCF_000151645.1 Tuber melanosporum
TCATCTTTTGATGTCAATCTAAATCTAGAAACCCCCTGAGTGTCAGTATAGACTTTCCTTATTTTAAAATAGTCTTTAATTGAATTAAGAATAAATAAATCTTTATTGTCTTGAGAAACTTCCATAACTATAGTATAGTCTTTAACTCTGTTTCCTTTAGAGTTTACACGGCTTCTTGTAAAGTAAGTGAAACAGCCTTCGCCTACAATAAACCCAGAAATTCAATTTGGATTTAGTATAGGATTCTTATTAAGAATAGGCAATTCAATTTGTACAATGGGCACAACGCCTAAATAAGCTAATTTATCTAAAACAGAATTATTTAGGCGTTTATTTAATTTATTGATTAAAGATATTAACTTTAAAAATCCATTAACTTTAGTATGAATTTTAGAACCCATAAGATTCAATATTTCACAAAAATATGCAAAATTTATCATTTTTGACGTATGTAATGGATATTTATTGAAATGATCTATAATAACAGGCAATTCCTGTCTATTCCGAACTCTATATTGTGCAAATTTACCATTAACAATACTAATACTACCCACGTTAAAAATCCATGAATAGCTTTTAATAGCTCTAAATAAATACTATGTAATTCTCACCGAAGGCCGAAGGGTGTTCAAAACATAATCTTGCATTGTTATGAGTAAAATCAATATGTAAGTCACCTAATATTTAACCGTATTAAAATTTCATCTAATTCATTAGGTAATTTTTTAATATATTTAGGATTAAATGTACTAAATTTTTTCTTACTAAACCCTGCTAAATTTTTTAAAAGTATATCTTCCTTTATACGGCTTCTGTTGATTATTAGTAAAATACTTAACAATTATAGTATGACTTATCTTTAAGGCTCTAGCAGCTTCACAAATACAATTATAAACAGTAATTTCATTTGTATTTTTATCTACAACTTCTATTTTTTGAGAAGGCCTTCCTGCTCCTTCTGTTCTTGGTTTACCTGTAAGAGCATCAGATATTTTTGTTTTAGATTCATCTGAATGTTTACGCCCAGACATTGGGGGAACAATTGGATTCTGAATAATATTGTACTCTGATCCTAATAAATCAATATAGTACTTCTCTCTTATTAATAGTTTATCAGGTTCACAGTACTCCAGAATTTCAATAGAAAAATCCTTTAGCCCATACTTGATAATTGCTGAATAAATATAACTCTTATTCTGTTGTAAATAAAAATTCATTTTTGCTGATGAATAATAAAATAATAATCTATTGGAGAGATCCAATGCAGAGCCAACATATCTTTTACCGTTGATTAAATTTGTAAACCTATAAATTCCTGATTTATTTTGATTTTCTTTAAGGATTTGAGCTTTATCAGCCTCAGCGTTAGAATAAATTTTTATGGGATAATAAAACATAGTAAAAAATTAAAGTGTGTAAAGTAATGATAAAACAAGGTGAAATTGTTCAACCAATTGCAGCAGTTTTAGATTTTAAAATAGACATAGAAAAACTGCCCTCAGCATCTGTAAACCCTGTAATTCAATAAGGATTTAAAGTTGATGGTACAATGTATTTATCTAGTTTAATATCAAAATTTTTGTTTAAATAAAATCTATTATGACATATATTTACAATAGGCTGAATAATCCATTAATTTTTCAATTAATGTCGGACTATTTCTTAACTTAATACTCTTCTCTCTTCCCAATAAGGGATTCATTACACTATCTATTTTGGGCCAGCCAAAGGCGGGATAAAATTTAAAACAAAAATGAAATAATTAAGTGTCCCACGTATAGTCTCTAAGGATACTTGAGGAAGTCGCAATATTTAACGTCAAACAAGTTTCCTGCTGATTGTCCATTGTTATATCCCAATCATTATAACTTAATAAGTAAATTGGGCTTTAGGTATTTCCAGCATATAGTGAGAATTTGTAGCTACGCCTAATCATAGCTAAAGTGACACCGCTAATTATTTGAATAACAAGACATAAACCTAATAAAGAACCAAAATTTCACCAATAACTAATATTTGAAGGTTGAGGAGAATCTATTATATAAGAATTTACCATTCTTAATAAAGGATGACTTTTTAAAATTCTCATTTTTTGTTTTTTGTTTTTTTTTTTTTATATAGTATATTATTACTACTGATTATATTATTACCTGCTGGTTATAGGTATATTAAATGTTAAATTTAATTAAACTAGTAAAAAAAAAAGTTTAATAATTTACTATATCATTTTTTGTTATATCATATTTCCTATTTTATTTTCTAATCGGATTTATGGATAAACAAAAATCGAGGAACTTTTTAATGTTTTAGTTTTTCTTATTTTTAGCTGAAAGCTATTACATAAACTGTTATTGCTGTATAAAGTATATTAAGCTAATGCTCTTTTTTGTTTGTTATATATTACTTATAGTATTAAAAATTGTAATAATTTTTAATTATATTTTTAATATTACTATAAACTTAACCTTAATATGTAGCTAAGGAGGAAAATACACACGATATGGTATTTATATATAAAATAAAATCGCTTACATCTACCTATAGATTAAAAATGTTATTATTAGAAATAACTTGAGATAAGCAATTATATCTAATTGAACAGGATCAGAACTAATGATAGTTCGACATTTTTCATCTTATACTACTCTTTTACAAGAATAAAATTGATAACAATTTAGATATTATTGACGACTTTGAATGGCCAGACGAGATTATAAAGCTATTATAGACGAAAAGCTATGTTAACAAGTTTTACAATTTAAATTACTCTTTAGAATGACAAGATTTAAATTATAAAGATATTTCTTACCCCTTCTCTAATAGATAACGGGGTGCATATGGGTCGGACCCTAGCCATTTGAATTAACTATGGTCATTCTAAACTTAGTCTTGTTTTATATAAAGAACCTAAGTTAAGTCTATTTAATTTAGAGAAAGTTTCTAACAATAAAGATCATTTGCTTTGCGGAGCAATAAGAAGACACTGTGGAGTTTGAGGATAATATATTTTCACTTCAGCGTTTAGTCGGCAATACCATTAACAATAAGGATCTTCTTAGAAGAGCGAAGAGAAATCTGTAAGTGAAAAAGATTATTTTTACATGAAAAAAGTACTTACATGGATAAGTTAATTAACTTATTAATGAAAATAATAAGAAAAAGAACTTAAATGTTGAATTAACTGAAAAAGGGAAAATATTAAAGATTAAAGAGGAAGGCTTCGCATGAAGAGAGAAGACTATTGGATGAGGTCGTTTCCAAGGATTATAAGGATTTAAATTTAGATAATGTTAAGAAAGCTTTATGTGTTAAACGTAGGACTTATGAAAAAAGGAGATACTTAGATAAAAATGGATTAATTCCTAATTTTAGTAAGCTGGGAGGGTACGGACGGGCCAATGGGGCGGGCTACTGCGAAGCCAGCCAGCCAGGAGTAGATAATTTTATTAAATATTTACCTTTATATACTCTTTGATTTCTAATAGTTATACCTAACGCCCAATGACTACCTTAAAGGGCTTAGCATCTAAACTAATTGAAGGATAATATTTAATTTAATTTGTCTCTAAAACCTCAACCCTTAAAGAAAAGCTGATTTTAATTTGTTTTTAGTCTCTTCAGATCTTTTAATACCTGTTAGAACTTTGCTTATTTTAGCTTTATGTTCTTCCAAATATACACGATTATTTAATTTATCGATAGCTTCAGGTGAAAGTTTTAAACCCTATCTAACTTCTCTGATTTTGCCTTGTTTATTGAGAAACCACGCGTTTAGCAACTCTCATTTTATCCTTTGTATCAGCAGTGTGTTTATAACCAGTTGTATTACCGGCAGTATTTCAAATGTTATACTCAGTATTTAACGTATCAATTAAAAATTGTTCCGCTAAATAATATTTTCATCAGCTGTATACTATAATATATAGAACATAAAATTACTAATTTCATATTTTTGAATGCTTTTAAAATAGTTAGGTTAGACATAACAGAACGAGAAAAATTACTATAATAACCACTAATTATTTTATATAAGTGTTTGAAATACTACTCCCTACATACATTTTATTAAACCAAGCATATTTTCCTTCCTTATTAATGAACGTTCATTAATAAGATCAGTATATACTTTCTCAGTAATGTAAGGCTTCTAAGGAGTCTAACCAAGGTTTCAGCTTTTTAGAAGTAGATTTAACTTTGATAAAATAATTTCTTATTCCAAAGTAACGATTATTTTTTTTTTTAGAGGGGACCCGGGGGGGTAAAGGTTTACTTTTACAAACCCTTTAGAGTGCGTCAAACCAGCGAAGCCAGGACCTCGAAGCAACACTAGAATAAAAATATAAACTAAGACCGTTAAAAACAAATTATTACAACAAATACCTGTACCTTTTTCTAGAAGACTAAGAGAATAATATCTATTTATATTAATTTTAGAAATAGACAAATCAAGAGACATACGCTATTCTTATGTAAAACTACTTAAACCTTTACCAGAATTTTTACTGCGGATTTAAATACCAAAAAGTCTAAATGTTTTTCACATTTAAAGGGTAAGTATCAAAAATAAATAACAAACTTGGCCTACTCTTTTTTTTTTATCTCTAATATTTTGAGGGATTCTAAAATAAGCATGATGATTTGGCCATTTTCCAGTATAATATAGCTTAGTTGTACTAAATCTTCCATCCGCCCCTATAAACCCTACGTATATAATATTATCATTTAATGACGAAGACTGCATAATGTTTTCTGTATTATATAGTATAGTGTTAGAAGTCAGATTAAAATACACTAGCATCTAAACTTTTTTTAAGAGGCTTTATATGTTAGTAATTCCTTAAAACCTGACTTTATTAAGTGTAAAACCTTTATCCAGATTTGTATCATAATGTGAAATATATAAACTTAGTTGACTGTAAAGGGTAAAACAAAAAGTGTGACATTATTTAATTAATAATATCAAATAATTTTGATACTCTATAAAATACATATCGCTTATCGCCAGTATACTCAATATTACCTACATTTTTGTAAAGAAAAAGCTTTTAGACTGTGCATTATATCAGCTTCACTTTGATGAGCTGTTATTTAATAAATAAGTATTACAGAATAACCTAATTTAACATTATTACTTTTGCAAACATTTACCCTAAAACAAGCATCAATATAACCTGTAACCCATGAAGGGTGTAATATTTTAAAATCCTTATTGAGACCTCTGTGAGGGAAACTTGTAGAATAGGATCTTCGCTGGTAAAAAGTTTTTAGCTCGCTCGTGACTCTTATCGATTCAGGAAAGGGGGGGGGGGGTAAAGGTTGAAGAGATTTCAACCTTCTTTAAATTGAAAAAGCGAAATAAAGGAATAATACGAGTACAAAAGACTTTCATTTTAATTAATGTAAATCTAAAGCGTCTTTTATATAAGAAGCAGTCAAAACTACGAACACCTGAGCTTGAATGAAAGCTATAGCAATTTCTAAACCACAGAAAGCAATGATAAAAGACAAAGGAAGTAATCCAATTATAAATGATAATAAACCGGTAGCCATGATGTTATATGTTAAACCACTTAGAATTGCAAGCAGTAAATGTCCTGAAACGATGTTAGGTGCAAGTCTTAAACCTAAAGATATAGCTCTAGATAAATACGAGATAAACTCTATTAAAACTAGAAAAAGGTAGTAAGCCTAGCGGACATCCTGCAGGTACGAAGAGAGAAAAGAATTTAGCTCCATGTTTTTTAGAAATAAATATATTTATATTTGGCATTGGCTAATATAAAGCTTTATGTAAATCTAAATTACAGACCTCTTAGTGTATTCATTCCTGATTTAATAGATTTAATTTCAGCCAGCCCTGGTAAAGTTAAATGAGATTTATTTTTCATCAACCTAGCAACTTTACAGAAATCGCGGTAGTCTAAAAGCTTTGATCCTTGTAATAAATATTTATCCCAAAATGTAATTATTTTACTGTCAATGTCAGTAAATTTTTCTAACCTAAAATTATATACAGACCTTCTAGGGTCTATTTCTATTTTCCCACACCCAAAATACTTTATTATATTATCTAGTAATTGTATGTCCCTTGAATGCTGAGTGATTTGAAATAATAACTGTACCTTATACCCCACTGAGGAGTTAGAATTTTGTGCTACTTTTTTTATAACTCATAGAAGTTATCTTATATAACATAGAAGAATGTAAATAAGGAGTTACAATAGTACGAAGTAAAGGTATAGAACTCTGTCTAATGTAAATCATATGTTCAATTTTATTATTTTGTCTTTTTTTTTTATGTATTGTGCATTCTAATCTATAACGAATCATAAGAACATTCATTAATATAACTATATCTTCTATTGAATAACTATTAGTACATATTATTAAGCCATGTCGTTAAACAGAACCATATCCCATTATAAGATGAGCTAAGGCAATAGGAGTTAAAAGTTCATAAATGTTTGACGTAATTATTTTTACTCCATTCGGATAAAATAGAAAATGAAGTTTAGTTAAACAAGGCATGGATCGAGTCAAAAATTGTAATTCAATAGTTTGTTTTCCAAATCTAGTTCTAATTATTACTACTGGATAAGAAGAACAATAATGAGATAAAATAAAAAAGACGAATCAAAAATAACCTGCATGAGCTGCAGACTGTGCGAATCCTAACCTTGCATTCTTTCTGTTTTTAGCAATAATTAGTCACCCATCAGACAAAAGTAATCCTATTATAACACTATATTGATAAGGAGCAAGTCTCACTATTGCTAATTGTTTTAGACTAAATTTAATACCTACTGTAGATGTTAAATTAGTACCTCATATTACTAAAGCCTTTTTTGGAAAGGGAAGCGTCACAGAACCCAGTAACTCAAAAAGGAGTTAGTTTAAAAGATTGAGAATTTACCTCAGTAGAATATGATCTTATACCTGAGACAAAATGTTGAGAATTTTGTGCAGAAGAATATAATCTTCTCCCTCATTCTAAATAAAGTAGACTTTTCTTACGGTTTAGGTTTACCTTTGAAGATAAACCCGGTTTTGCGCTAGAATCGGAATGCAAGAAGAGAGAGTCCTTGATATACGAAGATGTTAAAATAACAAACACCTGAGCCTGGATTATAGAAACAGCTATTTCTAAACCTGAAAAAGCCAAAATAAATGATAAAGGGAATAACCCAAGTAGGAAAAACACAAAAGAAGAAGACATGATGGTAAAAGTTAAACTTGAAAGTATTACTAATAACATATGACCAGATAATCGCTCCACAAATTTATCCGACACCCTACGCGGGTTATTATACAAATTTTTATTTAATTGATCTTCTCTCGCATGGTAATCTTAAATAAGTTTAAATAAATATATACCTTTAAAAGGTTTAATTCTATTTTCCTTTAAATATAAAGATATACTAGCTTGACGATATCCTAATGCTCTAGCTGTAGCACTTATAGAAGGAAATATTGTAATTTCTTTAGTATTAACGTTAGTTACTTCTACTCTTTTAGAAGTTTTTTGAACTTTTACAATATTTTTTTCATTATATTCAATTAATTTAAATACATATTTACCTAAAACAGGATTATCTTGTTTTAAATAAATATAATTTTCTATATATCTTCTATCAATACCTAGAGCACGAGCTGCTGCTTTAATGGCGTTAAACACAGTAGAAGTATTTGTTTCTAAATCTATTACCTCAACTTTTATACTATTAGGTTGAGCTGCTGATAATTTAGCCAATTCTTCAGGAGATTTAAATCTATTATAAGCAGCAATACGCATATTCTCTATAGTAGCTTCTGAATGACTTCATCCAGACCCTCTAGAAGGACTACCAGGAGTATTTAATATATTATACTCAGAAGAATAAACATCAAAAAAATACTTTTCTCTTAACATAAGATTATCTATATCACAAAATTCTAATATAGTCAAACTAAAATTATGATAACCATATTTTAATAATGCTAAATTAATAGGCATACTATTTTCATTAAGTAATCTGTTAACATTAAAATACTCTAATAATCTACGTCTTAAATTAACAGAACTACCGACATATTTTTTATTATTCAATTTATTAATTCACATGTAAATACCGGCTTTACCTTTAACATAGTTAAGAATATCTAATTTATCTTTATCTGAATCAGAAAAAACAATTAAACCTGTAGTATTTGAAGAAGAATTACTTGAAGTTGAATATGCTCTCATTCCGATTTGTTTAATGTTAAGTAATTTACTGTTAGATTTATAAAATCAATTTAATGATCTAGTATTATTTAAATGACATGTTAAGAAGAATTTATTTATACAAATTTTTATTAAATGTATAACAAGTCGTTCACTACTTTATCCTTTCTCGTCGACACAACAAGCCGTACCGGGGGTGCGT
>NW_003298921.1:26252-28139 GCF_000151645.1 Tuber melanosporum
TATCCTACGCGTATGGCA
Source organism: Tuber melanosporum (assembly GCF_000151645.1). Lineage (NCBI taxonomy): Eukaryota > Fungi > Ascomycota > Pezizomycetes > Pezizales > Tuberaceae > Tuber > Tuber melanosporum. The sequence continues at coordinate 26,271 of NW_003298921.1, forward strand.
AAACTGATCAATGTTCCAACCTTAGACCTTAGAACCGGTTTCCCGGCGACTAGAGTACACCTTACAGTATAAAATACTGAAGAACCGTCTACTCGTTGCTCTTTTACAGATATTATATCTGATTTAGATCCACGATCACCCATTTCTATTACTAGAATCTTTAATGATATTACTATATCCTCAGTCATTAATGAGGCCGGATAAGAAGTTTCCTTGTTATCTTTAGTTATTAAAGCTTTAGGGTTTTTCCGGAATTTGGCTCTTATACACAAAAGATTGAGGGCCTAATCTCGTCTAATATGTTAGCGGATAAACGAAGTCCAAGAGAGACAGCACGAGCAATATAAGAAATTAATTCAACTAACACTAATAAAGGCACCAAGGCTAAAGGACACCCTGCTGGAACGAAAAGTGAGAAAAACCCTAAGCCATGCTTTTGAAACCCTAATAAAGTTGCTCCTAAAACTATAGTAAAACTAATTGAAAATGTTAAAATAAAATGAGATGTTGAAGCAAAACTATAAGGTCAACCCAATAAACCATAAGGTATACTGAGTTGGACTATCTCTTTCAGTGGTAGCTCCCCCCTGATTTCACGTATAGTCTCTGGGGACACGCTCAATCTAAATTTTTTTTTTACCTGAAAAGGCTACACAGAAAACCCAGATTTGTTTTCCTGCTGATTGTCAATATCCTTAAAATTGTCACTGAATGTATTAAGTATTCTAGTATATAAGGCCTTATAAGTTTTCAGCATATAGTGAAATTTGATACACAATATTTATAATTACAGCAATCTATATAGAATTTATTGATAGATAGTTGACCAACAATTTTATATAAACCCATGTGAGAATTTCTCCCTCTATTAATAGCACCCTTAATTTGTTTAATTTCATCTAACCCTTCCTCAGTTAAATGAGCTTTTGATTTCATTAATTCGACTGCTTTTCTAAAATCCAAATAGTCTTGTTGTTTAGATCCAACTAACGGATACTTCTCTAATAATGGAATAATCTTTCCATAAATGTCAGATAAACTTGAAACAGTAAAATATCCTTCATCTCGCCCATACACTGGGTTATACCCTTCGCAACCTAAACAATTATATAAACTCTTCATTAATACCTCATCACGAGAATGTTGACTTAATGTAAATCTTAAGCTTACTAAGGGTCTAGTTTTTGTGTTGCAAGACAAATATTTTTTGATTTAGGTTTAATTTTGAAATTAAACCTTTGAGGACATAGAACTGGAAAATGAGAAATCAAGAGAAACTACCTATAACCTGCGCAGACAAAATAATTATAACTTTTTAAAAATATATCTACCTTTGTAAGGCTTCTTTTGATTATTAAAAAACATATCAATTACTGAGGAACGAATACCTAAGGCCCTAGCTGCTTCACGGATAGAATCATAAATAGTAGTCTCATTTTTTTCTTATCAAAAACTGATATTTGGTGAGAAGGTCTACCAGATCCTTCTTGTCTTTGTTGTCCTTTCTTAGCTTCAGACATTTTATTTCTGTACTCCTCAAATCTGTATCAGGAAGACAATTTTTAAGCGTTTCATTGGAGTGTTTACGACCTGCAAAAATAGGTGATACTGGATCCTGAATAATATTGTACTCTGGTTTAAGAGCTTTATATAAAAACCTTCTCTTTTTCTACATTATTCCTTCTCACAGTATTCCAATATTAATAGAAAATTTATCATATACGTGCTTAATTAGAGCCATATAGATGGGCATACAAGAATATCTTACTAATTGATTCGTATTAAAATGGCCCATTTAGAGAATCTTATTCTAAGGTTTTCACTGCCCTCGCCGTTAACCAGTTTACCTATCCAGCGTTGATCCCGCGT
>NW_003298921.1:28658-30253 GCF_000151645.1 Tuber melanosporum
AGTCTTTTTTGAGTCCTGAATAGGATACTTTTTAAAGAATGGAATTATCTTTTCAGCTATATCAGAAAATCTTGTTAGAGGAATTTCCCACGATTATAGCCTGAAAGTTGTTTTATACCTTCCGCAGCCTAAGTAATAAATTAAGCTTTTCACTAATTGAGCATCACGTGAATGCTGAGTTATTTGAAATATTAAATAAACTCAAGCTCCTTAGCGGGACGATGAAGATTTTGAGATATAAACATAAAAGCATCCTTCAACAATTTTTAATTATAAAAGGGGTCCTAATTTATAAAGCATGGAAGAGTGCATGTGATGCCTTAAAATGCGTTGAAGCAAAGACATAGAATTTTTTTATATTTTTTATGAGCTCGTAATTTACATTCTAATCTATATTTAATTATAAGTACATTTATTAATCGAATAGTATCTTCTATTGAATAAGAATCAGTACATAGAATTAAACCGTGCCGTGATACAGATCCATCTCCATGATTAAGTGTGCTAGATATACAGGAGTTAAAAGTTCATAAATATTCTGAGGCACTATTTTGGTAAAATATAGAATATAATTCAGTAATACATGGCATAGATCGAGTAAAGAATTCTAAACCATAAAATCAATTTCCTGCTCTAATACCGCTTTTTAAACTAGGGCTACTACCACAATTGTGAGATAATATATTAAATACAAATAAAACATATTGAGAATGAGATAACGATTGTTTAAATCCTAAACGCGCATTCTTACTCCGAGAATTACTAAAGGCAAAAAACCCATCAGATAATAATAATCATACAATAATATAACGATTATAAGAAACAAGTTTTATCATCGCTAAATGAGCCCTAGTAAATTTCACACCTACTGTTGATTGTAAATTAGTACCTCATGTTACTAAGTATTTGTTTTTTGAGTGAAAGGCTTCTACAAACCCAGCTAGTCAGTTAGGATCTGAGATTTCTTGATCTACTTTAGGTCTTTACACAGGAACAATATCTGGGAAAACTTCCTGTAAAGAATCTGAAATTCCTAAGTTAATATCAGATTTAGTACTTAAAATTTGACGGAAACCTTCGGGAGTATGATGTTCTTTACGTTGAATGAATTCAAAAGCTCTTTTAAAGTCTGCATGTTTTTGAGTTATAAAAATGATCTAGAATTATCGAGATATCTTTTTTTTTTTTTTTTTTTTTGATAATTTCCCATGTTTGGATAAACCACCATTAAAAAGAGTTGAACATTCTCTAATATGTAATGCTATAATGAACTCGCATTTAACTTGTCCAGCTAATCAATTAAAAGCGATGAATGGGATATAGATACTGAAGTCTGGGGAGGGAACATGATGCCTTATAACCGGTAGAATTAAAGTAAAGTTAATCCTTTCTTCTTGTGTTTATTCCTGCTATGATTACACAAATCTGCTCTAATCCTGCCTGATTAAGATGATCTTTGTTTTTCATAATCTGGGATACTTTACAGAAGTCAGCAAATCCAATACTTTTAGCCCTTCAATATTGAAGAACGGAATAATCTTTTCAACGATGTCAGATAATTATGTTGCGACAAATTCCACAGAATATCGGGAGGA
>NW_003298921.1:31373-33034 GCF_000151645.1 Tuber melanosporum
GAATCGTCGCTCCTATGTCTTACTTGTTGGGAGGAACTCTACCATACGGATAATTGATCTATATGCATTTACGGTTAAGGTATTTAATTATAAACGGAACCTCGAGTATTCATCTACTCTGCTTCATTATATGAAGCCGAATGGCTTCTTCTACTGTTCATACTACTTTTAATAGTATTAATTTCTGCTAACCCCTCTTTAGTAAGATGATCCTTAGATTTTATTAATTCGGCTACTTTCACAAAATTTAAGAAATCTTGTTGTTTAGAACCTAGTAAAGGATATTTATGAAACAAGGGAATAATAATATTAGATATATCAGAGAAGGTAGAGACAATGAAATACACTTCCTCACGTGTAGATGATGAATAGTATCTTCCACAGCCTAAATAATTAACTAGACTTTCCATCAAAACTTTATCACGAGAGTGTTGAGTCAATGTAAATCTTAAACTTACCGAGGTTTTATCTTTATATTTTTGGAAAACAACCTGGAAACACCCTTCTCCCTCTGCAAATCCTCTTAGTCAATTTATATCTTTTATTGCAGTAGATAAAACCGAAGGTCTAATAGCAGGGATAATTTCGGGGAATGCTTCTTTTAATTTTTCAGATAGACCTCAGTTAAGTGAAGCCTTTAGACTAACCAATTTTAACTATCCCTCTTTGGTTAAATGCTCCCTTAGACCTACCAATTTTACAATCTGTTTAAATAAAACATAATCCGAAAATTTTTTAGTAATTAAAGGATAGCTATCTAAGTGTTTTATCACTACACTTAAATTATTTAAACCATTGATACGTAAATGTTTGGAATTTTTACCATGTTTTTTTTTTTTTATACTAGTGATCTTTGAATAGACTCTAAGAGAGCTCTATCTTTAGTGTGTAAAGATATTTTAAATGTAGGTAAAACATGTCAACCTGTTGCCAATTGACAAAAACAATTAATCGACTTTTTTGAAAATATATCTTCCTTTATAAGGCTTCTGCTGATTTATACGAAAAGTACTCCTTATAGAGTCGCGTGGGATATCTAAGGCTCTAGCTGCTGCACTTATAGATTCATAAACAATCGTTTCATTTGTATCCTGATCAAAAACGTCTATTGCTTGAAAAGGCCTTCCAGTCCCTGTGGGTATAGGTTTACCAAATATAGCATTATTTTTTCCTTTATTAGCCTCCGATATTTATTTCTAGTTTCCTGAGATCTTTCTCAAGCAGACATCTTTTTTAGAGTTTCAGGAGAATGGGTACGACCTAACATTGGAGCAGTAGGATATTGGGATAGATTGTACCAACGGTGTATCTCCCTCTCATAATAGATTCAGATAATACCTCTCTCTTTACATAAGATCTGTTGGATCGCAATATTCAAGGATTTCAAAAGAATAGTTTTTATAACCATGCTTTTTCAAAGCTTTACAGATAATCATAGAAGGATTTACTTTTAAATAATTAGGATTAGAATATTCAGCAAACCTTTTACTTATATTTTTAGTAGATCCTATATAAATATTGCCATTGACAGTGTTGGTTCACTGATATACACCTGACTTGAGACAATTTTCTTGGATAATCCTAGATTTATTTAAAGCAGCATTGGAGTAAATTACCACAGGAATAAATAGAAAAAGAAGAGAATCATAAGAGGGAGTGAA
>NW_003298921.1:33184-51147 GCF_000151645.1 Tuber melanosporum
AATTTACATGGGACATAAGGCTTTAAATCTTCATATTCAGAGCAACAACGAGTTTAGTGTAATTTGTTTCCAAAATATTTCATGTTAATATTATGCAGAATGACATTATTAAATGTAAATCTAAACTTAGTAAATTTCTGACCTCAAACTAATATAAAGGACTTGTTATGCGTTGGTAAAACTTCATGCATAATTATTTTTATATATTTTTGATGATAAGACGGAGAGTTTTTAGTGTGCCGAACCACACTAAGCAATAGCAAATAGTCAAATTAAAACAACCTTAAATTTTATTTTTCTATTTTATATAAAAATGAAGGATGCATATATAGTCCCACGTATTGTATGTAACTTAGCCATAGAACCTTGTCTAATATAAATCATATATTCAATTTTTTTATTTTGTCTTTTTCACGTATTTTACATTCTAACTCATACCGAATTATAAGAACATTCATTAATAGAACAACATCTTCTATTGAATAACTATTAGTACATATTATTAAGCCATGTCGTTAAACAGAACCATCTTCCATAATTAGATGGGCAAAAGCAACAGGAGTTAATAGATCATATATATTATGGGGTACTGTTTTAACCTTATTAACATAAAATAGATAATATAACTCAATAAAACATGGTAGCGATCTAGTAACGAACTCTAGGCCATAAAAACGATTACCATTTCTTATACCTTTAGTTAAATAAGGGTTAGTACTACAATAGTGAGATAATGAGTTAAATACAAATCAAACATAATCAGAACGAGATAAAGATTGTTTAAACCCTAATCTTGCATTTTTATTAGCTTAACTAGCAAAAATAAGTCATCCGTCAGATAACAACAATCCTACTATAATAGAATATTGAAAAGGAGGTAAATTAATCATCTCTCTTTCTACTTTAGTTAGTCTTCCTATACCTACTAAAGATGGAAAATTTTTACCTCTGACGACTAAATCTGTACAGGAAGATAACTTATTCTTTTCTTTTATAACCGCTGTACTAAAATTATTTTTATTCAATGCTTGTGTGAGTAGGAGTAAAGCATGCTTATAAAAGGTTTGTTTAGCGAGAGCGTCTATAAATCCAGTAAGGTAATAAGGCTACCCTTACTATTATTATTATAAGAAGAGCTAGTAGAATATTTACAGTTAACAGAATAAGAATTACCTTTAACCCTTTTTGTTGCTTATAAGTAAACTACTTAACGTAAAGATATTATCAATATTATCGTATGGGCTCGCTTCTACCATACCTAAAAGATTATTAATTAGAATAAATATAAATAGTGAGTAAATAAAAGGAAAGTAGATCTGACCTTTAGCTGCATTTATTTGACTCACAACTATACTATGAATTGTTGCATAGATTGATTCTTGGGAAATTGATCAGTTATTAGAAACTATTTTATTGTTATTAGTAGAAAAAAGGTTTAAAGATAATACTATTAAAACACCAATTATTAAATATAACCCTATATTGGTTATAGACATATTAATATTACCTAACAATGGTACATCTAAACTAAGTAAATTTCTGACCTCAAACTGATCCATTGGACTTGTTATATTCTTGAAAGAAAGCATTTAAGCCTATTTAATAATTATTTGATAAAAAGATAAAAAAGAAATTTAGCTTTGATTAAATTAATTTAAATTAATTTAATTTACTAGTCCTGTAAGCCACGAAGAGGCATTTCTCATATTACAGGTTGTTGTGGTATGAGTGTATGTCTAGCATAATATAATATTAATTGCACTGTGAGCAAAGATTATCCACTTTGTATTTAAATACATTAATAAAAGCCTTAAAAAAGAAGACAAAAACAAAAAAATCCAATAAAATAGTCGCTCTAGTATAATAACACTAGGGATAAAATATTAACAGAGAATATCCGATTTGAACGGATGTAGCTATTTTAGCCAAATAAATTTCAAGTTTATCACCTTAAACCAAGCTCGGTCAATTCTCTTTTATTTTTGTTTGTTTGTTCACAAACAAGAAGCACGCCTTGAAGTTAAATTTTGCCTTTCAACTTGATTTTCTTTCCTACCGAATTTCAAATTTAAATTCCTCTTTTTTAAGTATTACAGTTTACTAACACAACCGGAAATTATTTATAAAAGCAATGTTGCAAAATAAAAAAAATTAGCTAATCTACTATTTTGATTACAGATATTTTATTAAAAGAAGCTTTGAGTTTATCGGAGGATAAATATCTGGATAGACTTTCTTATTTTACTCTAAACCTATTGCAGCTGCACTTATTGAATCATAAGTAGTCGTCTTATTATTAGATAGATAAAAAATTAACAATTTTTAAGTCGGTTTTCCTGATACTTAGGGTTTTGGTTTTCCAAACATAGGATTCTTTTCTCTTGTATGTCCAGAGTACAAGGAGCAGTCGTAGCCCGTTATTTTATCTGATATTTTTTTTCTCGTGTTTCATTGCTAAGAGTTTTTCCTTAAATTTAAAACAGTTTATGCTGAATGTTTGAAATCTAAAAGAGAACCAGCTTTTGTAAGGAAGTAGGCTCATGCTCCCTTTAGGCATGGCTAACCCTATATAGAAAGAACCAATATAATATTTTCCATTAAATTTCTTCACAGTAAATTCCTTATTTTCCTTTATTATATTTTTAATTTGGGCGGCTTAATTAAGCCACTAAAAATAATAACAGGAACAAGCAAACAATAGAAGGAGGGATCAAGTAGCCAGAAAAGTATGCCTAATTAAAGAGATAAAAAATTATTAATTAAAAAGAACTTTCCCTTAGATCCCATTGGCCCTTGTAAACGTCTGGAGGTAAATATTTATTAGTAATAATAATATAGTTCCTATTATACATAAAACTATTTATTATGTATGTTGAATGAAATAAACTCTCATATGTATCTATTCCTTTACTTGATGATAACATAGGGCTACAGAATAAGAAGAGCTACTATAAATAATTATTTTCTTTCTCTTGCGTGCGTGCGTTCCTAAATGGGCGGCATACCCGCCGCAATGCATCTAAAAGTGGCCGCATTGATTGATAATAAAAATGTGCTACTAACAAAAAGCATAATCCCATCCTATAATCGAACTAGCAAAAACCTTACTAAAAAAATACTTACCTAATTTTTTTTCTTGTTTCCATACTTCGTATTTCTATCAAATCCACTTTTTTTATTTCCTTTGACAATCAACCATAATTAAAAATATGACTTATTTTTGCTTATTAAAGGTGTTTCCTTTATATCTTACTTTTTACTTATAGAAGCAAGAATTAACTAAACTGTTCATTAATAGGTATAGGCTTCGCCTCAGAGTGAATATTGAGTAAAAATAAAATATACAGCATATACATTTGATTTTTTTATAAAGTGATAAAAACCCGGTGTGGTGCGGTGCGAAGCAATGCTCCGCACCCTTCGTATCATCACTAATAAAGCCAGCAACTCATTAGGATTTAAATTAATAGATAAAAGTCCTAATATAGATATGAAAATAATAAATTTAACAATATTATAACTTTTTAACTCATTTATACAAAGATAAATCCGATTAATTACGACCTTCTATGATATTTAAGGTAAATCCAGGTAATCCATTTTCCTCACTAAGGATATTATATGTTTGTATTCTATATTATTTAGAACCTGGGTTTATTATGCAATTAGCTTATAGTATTCTGAAATTGAGAACTAATTGGAGGCGAGCTTAAAAGAGCGTACTCTCCCCTTATAGCTACCATTAACCGTATAGCCATTCTAAAGTTTACATTTTAATCAGCCAACCAAAAGCAAAAGAAATTAACCAAAGAACAAATGAATTTGGCTGGAAGGGTGCGGTGGGCGGAGCATGAGCTAGAAGCGGTTTTATCTTTTTAATTTGGAATCAAGATTATTATACGCTACCATGCCTGCGTTTTTATATTATGTCAAGAAATTACATGTCCGTCTAGATTACCTTTTTCATTCGACTTTACAGTTAAAGTAGTTCCATTTAAGTGGTAAGTTACTTATAGAAATATTGCCATGAAATAACAATTAAAACAAATTTAATCTTTCATGGCCTACGGCCAATTCATCTCTTTGAGAAGGAACGGTGAAAACAATAATAATAAACTCAAACAAACCTTTTAATCGGAAAAGAGATACCAATGAAAACTTTTCCTTTGAAACTACTGAACCTTTCTATTCCTATCTTTAGAGGAAGGAGGATAAAGACAGCTACCCCGGTTAAATTAAGTTATTTTGAGCTCAAAGTGCCCGTATTAACCTACAAAATTGTTGGTTCATATTTTATTAGCATTTTAATTTCTAATAAGGACTCCGCCGTAGGCCCCTAATCTTCCTAAATACTTTTAAATATCTTGTTTATCTCCCCCGCGGATGACACAAAAAGTGGCCCATTTTGAAGGCCACTAATATCTCGAAGACCTCTCCTTGGTTTTTGGGGGGAGATGTACACGATTTTCCACTAAGATTAATATTATATGATAAAACATTTGAGTATGTAGAATGAGGATAAGTAATATAATCAAAATTGCCTATTTAAATTTTGCACTTATTCATAGAGAGACTAGTTATTTTACACGGCTAGCGAAGCTTCAGCCCGCCTTATTCCTCCAACTTCTGTCAATAATAAATGATTACACCGAATATTGCCAACAATTCATAAGACTTACCAATTATTTGTTATGTAATAGTTATAGTATATATACTCCGGGTAAATAATAAATTTTACATGGGTTGCCAAGGTTTGCCTTGCCTAAAGGGAGCAATGCTTGCTCTTGTATAACAGGAGGACAAGGAGACAAGAGCAAGCACAACAGCACAACGTAGTCCATTTTCCTGCTCGATATAGGGATATACCTTTAAGTGTTTAAACTAATCTACAAATTAGTGATATGATAAAAAAATGGGCTATGCATCCGAAGGGCCCACTATATAAGTAAGGATTAGGGAATATAAGATTCGAACTTATAACCACTTGCGTGTAAAACAATCGCTCTACCGATTGAGCTAATTCCCTTTTAGTTAATTTCAAACATTAGTATTTTTACCTTATAGAAATAAATTTAGGAGGTGATGCGGAGCGGAGCAATGCCTCTAATTAAAAACCGATTAAGCATGTAAGAAGTAGTAATTTTGGTTCAAATTACTCTCATCATAAATAAATTAAAATGTATCTTATCATATTTTCTTATAAATAAGATTATAATCATACAAAACAGGCATTGCTCCGCTCCGCCAACCAAATAAGTAGGCTGTGGCTATTTTGGTTTTTTTTTATTACAGATGAAGCTACGGATGATGGGACTTGAACCCACATGGCTAAAAGCCCCAGTATCCTAAGTACTGGATGTAAACCAATTCCATCTCGATCCGCGTAATCCCTTATTAATTTGGTTTAAATTTTGAGGGGGCGCTTAAATATGCGTCCCCCCGAAATAATTTGTGGCTGGCTGGCGAGCTGTTGCGAAGCCAGCCAGCATAGAAGGGTTCATGTAAGTAACAACAATAGTCTGGAGTAATGGCATATAAACTTGTTTAATATAAATTAGAGATTGGTCCTTTAAATGCAAAGTACATGGCTAGCTGAAAGGAGATAAATATTTTCTGCCTTGTGCGAAGCACAAGAAGGCGATTCTACTAATAACCAGTTAAATTCTTCTATTTCTTAAGCGAAACTTAGCATTATAAGGAGGAGTAGGAGGTTCCGCATTTAATTTTCGATTTAGGTTTAACTTTGATTATACCCAATATTTAAAGGAGGTGACGCTCGCTTTAGCTTTAGGTGCCTCCCGTATAACCGAGGAGCAGCTGTTTGGGTTCCCCTGCGAAGCAGGCCCTGAAAAAAGGTTGGCTTAGCAGCAGCCCGGGAGTAAGAAGAAATTATTATAATTTCTTTCCTTTTGTATGTCCGAAGGACAAGAAGCATGAGGGTGAAAACAAACCTACCTTTATAAAATGGGTTAAGGCTTTTTAATATATAAAACAATTACGAATTGTATAAAGTTTAAGGCTCTAGCAACTGCAGTAATATAATCATAAATAGTTTTCTTTACTACTTCAACATTCAGAACTTCTATTGCTTTAGAGATAAAAATTTTCTATCATTTTTCTTAGTTTCCTATAAAGTTTGCACGCCATCCAAAGGACCCTTTTCGGGTTCTTATCCTCCGGACATACAAGAGAAGGGCAAGTTTCCAAGCTTTGCTACGCTTATTTTAGCACAAGTTTCTTCTGAGTGTTTTAAAACCTTTCTACCAGACCCTTTAGCATTACTCATAAGAGAACTTGACATCTTCCTTCGAACTATTTCGTAATGTGTTCGACCTAAATTTTCACTTTCAGTGAAAAAGTACTACTATAGGGGCCACCAGCTGTTTTGGCCTCTATTATAATATTTTTACTTTTTCATCCGACTTTATAATTAAAAATTATATACGTTAAAGTGTTTACATTGTTTTCTATTACTTATAGAAAGATTATTTTATTTTTAATAATTTAAGATTTATTATTCATTTCACCTTACATTTAAGAAGAGCCTATTCCTATTTAAATATAACTTAAGTTAATATCATTTTCTATCTTTCATTAGAACTTTTTCTGATATCTCATCTGTTCCTAGTGTTTTTTTTTATACATCCGGTATCTCACATAAACTCAAGCTCAAAAAAACAAAAATTAATGCATATCAATCGGTAAGGTAAGCTTTCTCATACGTTTTTGTTGTTAATTTTATTGTTTACCCAATACATACAAATATCTACAATCAATTATATCATTTTTGGTTTTTTTGATGCTTGATGCATAGCAAGGTATTTTTATTATTGTATATAATCACAATTAAAGGATATATGCAGCACCTACAAATTTTGCTACTTTGTTAACCCATATTTTCTCACAGAGAAGAGGTGTTGCGGATGTTAGTTACTCTTTTTGAGAATTAATCCCTCATCCCGTTATAACCAATTGAACTATGAGGTCTACATAAAACATTCACATGTTCCAAACTGTGTTCTGTTCTTATTAGCTCACTATTCACTAGTAAGAATATTAACTTCGATATATACTAATTTGTTTGTTATTGTTTTTGCATAGTTACGAAAAGTATTAATATTTAGGCTGAACCCCCCTATTACAATAGATTGCTAAGAATATTGGCATTAGAGTTATCTGCCCGTTCATTTGAAACCCTCTTTTTCCATGGAGTTTGAGTTTTATAAGGAGGGGTAAATACCTGTTTTTGATTTAAAAGAGAGGCTTAAAGCTTCTACCCTTATTTGATTCATCCTTAGAGTCTTTGAAATAGACCAACCAAATATGCTGCACTTAAGTTATTACAAAATAAAATTAGACATAAGAATTTTTTCAATCAGTCTTATGAAACATGGATTTCATGACTCGCTATTGATAATCTCACTCCCAAATTTCGGTAGCAAAGCGATGGGGGTATGAGTGTATTGTCTATTTTAATTTCTTCTGGAATCTTTTTCCTTCTGCACAGTGGCCCATGTAACTCTGTCAGATATTGGAGGTTTTTAATCATCCAATATCGTTTATTCTCACATTGTAGTAATTCGTTATTCAAGGGGTTTATACCAATAATTCCGCCTTGGAGTTTAATTAACAGATTTGTGGAATAAACAATCCTGCTCCCTTAACATATTCATAATAGCTTCAATCGGCATTCCTTTATCTCTAATTTTATTAATCTTCTTATCAATAGAAAAATTAAATTTCTTGCCCTTGTATGTAAGGATGACAAGAAGCCAGGTGCAATGGAGCCCTACTCAAAGCTCCATTTAACTTTATCGGGGAGGAAATTCAATTTTGAATTTTCCGGGCTCCCAAATGCCCCGGTGGCTGATTATACTATACCCATAGAATTATAATGTATATGATATAATATAATAAATTAACTGTCTTGTTTTTCAATTTTACTGTTTATAAATAAATTTGAATTTATTATTGTAATCTCACTGATATATATTGCCCGAGATAAGATTTGAACTTATAACCTTAGTAGCTTCAATACTCTGCTCAACCAATTAAGCTTCTCGAGCTTTAAACTATAAAAATAAATTAATCCTTATCAAAAAGATGAGTTGGCCAGAGGCATGAAAAAAAAAAGGAGATAACTTATTGATATAATCTTGAATTATTATTTAGATTTAATTTAATATATATTAAATTATTTGACAATATAACCCTACAACTTATACAAGAATTTCCTTCAGACAAAAACTCGACTGCTGTAAGAAGTGTAATATGGAAGGCTGGAGGTACTAGAATTAACTCAATAGAAGCAACTGGCTTTACGAAGTAAGAAAAATTGCTATATTTAAAATATGTACCTGCCAAAAAATAAGGTGGAAGTAAATATTAATTATTCTGTGATGTAACACCAAGAAGAGAAGATGTAAATATTGCAAATTATAATAAGCAAAAGCAAAGGTAAAAAGTAATTAACATAAAATATTATATATTGCCAGCCTACCTACCAGGGGCAAAGAATGCTGATAAACTCTAAATTTTAATTTTACCTAAAAACCAGTTTTAGTTTTAGATTTTTGAATATTATAATAAATTTGGAGACATCAGGGATCGATCCTGAAATAACGATATGCAAAATCGTAGTTTTCCCAATTAAACTATGTCCCCCATGCCTCCCTACGGATTTTTGTGAAGTTGCGGTAAAGCAAATTGATGATTTTACTACATTTTTAGTATTAGCAAGGGTTTCACCAACTTAAATTATTTTCTGAACCTACGCTGCGGCACTGAGTAGGTTTAACTTTATTAAACCTAAGTTGATAAAAGTAAAGAAAATAGAGAATTGTGAGGGGCAAGAAAAACCTAAGGAGGTGAAAAAATAGCTGACTATTGGGAAATAGAAAAAGGGATGAGATGCTAATCTATTTAAAACATATAATGATGCAACTCCTCTTCGAAGCTTAGAACTATAGTCTTCCACCGCATGCAATATCTCCCATTTAAAGGAGTACTACCAAGGTAGTAGGCAAGCTCTTACATATCGAATAGATTTATATACTGACCAGACAAATAGTGAGGTGTCAGCACACATACCTGTTTTGATCTTTGAAGATCTAGGTCTCCACCGTATAATTCCGTTATAGGAAGGTATAAGATAGTTTTAAATAATTAAGTACAAAAATTGTGAAAAACCGAATAAGAAATTAAGCCAAGCACACATAACGGGTAATTATAAAATTTTAATGATATCTTTTTTTTTTATTCTATTGAAATTTCGGCCACCACTTTCCCCGGAAAGAGGATCTTATTTCTATTATCCTATAAGATCTCGGGTTTAATTGTATCAGCATTTTAATAAGAAAGAATTGGCACGATTGGCATAGGATTTGCATTATTATTTGAAGTATTTATAGAGTATCTACGGTTGCGTTGACTATTTGTCTGGCCCAAGGTTAAATTTACAGTATAAAATTGAGTATAAGTAACATTAATTAAGAAGGACGAATTTGCAGTGTTTATACGACCTGCTAGCGTTATAGTTGACTTTTCATATGTATGGTTTATTTTAAAATATGCGCATTAGCAATTGAAACCAAAATATTAACAATATTAAGTATAATGGATAAAAGCTAATTAGCCATATAATATACTCTTTAATACACAAAATGAAAGATTCGTTAGATATAAGATTCAATCGTAGAGGCTCCCAAGGAGAGGAAGGTTCACCTAAATATATGTGTCTGCATAGGGCACTTGCACTCTGCCGTATATCATGTAATTACTACTTACCTAAGAAGTGACTTGAACACTCATGAGTTTGCCTCAGAAAATTTTAAGTTTCCCCTGTATTCCAATTCCAGCACTCAGGCTTTATAGTGAATATAATAAGACATAACCATTGCCATTGTATTGGCTTTAGTGTTATATCACATCTTTTAATGCATATTAAAGAAAGAAGAGGGGTCGCTAATACGGTGTGGTGGGGCCGGTGGCCTGTCTATCAATTCCAGCACTCGGATTTGAGTAGTTTAACCTGAAATTGAAAGTTACCCCTAGGGGTGGGCTCATAGAAAGGCAAGAAAAAAAAAAAAAAAAAAAACAAAGTTTTATAAACTTTTTGAAGATATACCTTCTTTTATAAGGCGTATGTTTATTACGAGAAAAATATATATAAATACTAAGACTGTTTATGTCTAATCCACGAGCTGCTTCACTAAATAAGCATAAACTACTTTCATTAGTATCTTTGTCCAGAACTTTTTTGACTTGGACTGGGAGGGGGAAGACATCAATATAGTATTTTCCCATAAAAATCACACAAGGTGATTCACAGTACTCAAGGGTTACTAAAAAGTAGAAAGTCCGTGCTTTAATAGAGCGGAACAAATATGGATTCGACCGCTATAAAATTTTTATGCATAGCCAACTCATTGTAATAAAATCTTAAACTTATGGAGTAATAATCCACTACCAATATATTATTTACCATCTATTAGATTTTTTTTCACATGTAGATTACTGATTTCTTTTCATTTTCATGCAAGAATTTGTTATTGGTTTTCTAGAAGCTATAGATTTTTATAGGAATAAGTAAAAAACAAAGAAGGATATAAGAATAAATAAAGACCCTAAAATTGGTTGAAAAGAAAGAATAGATTTTCTTTACCATCGCTCCCATTAGTTTTTAACATCTGGAGTAATAAACGATATTATAGATACAATTTTTATAAATTGCACAAAGCTAAACATTTCCGATGAATGAAATCACCGTACCTATTCCTGTATATAAATTATTATAACATATGATTCCATAATATTTGGACTCATTTCAAATTGACTGCATAGATATTCATTAAAAATGTGATACTAAAAAAAAAGCATCGCTTGCGCAGCCTAAAGAAATTCCAATTAACCGACTTTTTGGAAAATATATCTGTTTTTGAAAGTTTTTTGATTTCTGCTAATATATTTAAAAGAAATATCTAAAGCTTTCCAGCTTCAATCATAGAATCAAAAGTAGTTGTAAGATTAGTTTTTTTATGCAGAACTTATAGCCTTTGAGGGGGTATACCTGCTCCTTCTGGTTTGGGTTCACCAAACATTGGATTGTTTGCACCCGTTCGCCCAAAACAAGGATTTTTCTCTCCTGACATAGCATCAGAAATTCTATATTTAGTCTCCTCACTATGAGTTTTACCAAAGTTATAATGATTTTCTCCTGCTTGCATACCCTTAATAGCTTCACTTATCTTAATTAAAGTTTATGGAGAATGCTTACGACCAGACTTTGGAGCAGTTGAATCATTGGATAGATTGTAGAAATTAGCATTGTTCTCTTGGAAGAAATCAATCAATTTAAGGCTAGAATGGCTTGAACACTCATCTGAGCTATCATGAGCAGCTTGCTTTGCCAATTAAGCTATAGCCTTTTTGGTTATTCCCCCTACACTAAGAGGGAGGAAAGCCAGTTTATAATGAAGTGGGTTCCATTGCTCCTGTATCCTTGTCCTTCGGACATACAAGAGCAAGAATTGCATTGCTCTGCACCCCATGTAAAAAAAAATGCGGACAAGGGATTTGCACCCTTCACTAATGGGCATGAGCCAATTATGTTTCTACTACACTAATCCGCTATACCCTATGTATGAATTTAGGTTTAAATTTTTGCATAAACCTGGTGGGGGGGTGCATGCGGAGCAATACAATGCTCCGCCCTTTATACAAATGACGAAGAAACAGAATAAACGTATCTGAGAAGCTAAACGGAATACTTAAGTAGAAACAATTTTTCTAAAATGGGACCCGCGAAGCTAAGCTAAGCTTAGAGGGTAAAAACATATCATCCGACTTCTTGTGCAAAGCACAAGTAAGGTATTTATTAGCTACAAATAATATATAGATAAATAGTTTAATATGTAATATTTAAGGCTGCGATAGCTTGTTTAATTGAATAATAAGTAGTAGTAGTAGTATTTAATTCTTAATATAATACTTTTATTTTTCATACAACCTTCGGTAGCAAAGCGACGGAGCGAGTGTAATGGTTTTACGAACTTTGCTGCACCTATAACAATACAAGATTAATTCAGTACTGAACATATTCTGCCTAACATAAGGGTACGCATACTTTGCTATATTATAATCTGGTTTGAATAATTAATTGCTCCTGGCTCATGCTTCACAAACCAACCGTAGGGGATTAAAAGGAAATGAAGGCCCTATTTAAGCAGATATTTTATATACCAATACTCTAAAATTTATAAACTAAACGAAGTGGGTTGGTAAGGCTTGTATAGCCTAAAGGGAGCAATGATTGCTCTTATATAACAGGAGGACAAGGAGACAGGAGCAATGAAGTCCACTACGTCTGAAAACCAGTTATAAAATAGGGATCTAACGACAGTTTATACTTAATAATACCGGCTGGGCTAGGTACCAGCAATGGAAACATGAGCTCAACCCCCTCCCCCCCATCTTTTTAACATAATATTATTTAAAGCTAGCCCTTAGAAACCAAATACAAATACGTTAGCCTAAGAAATAAAATTATACACTCGTTAGAATATGTCAAATAGTACTTATTTCAAAAGCAAATAAGACTAGAACATCTAATATTAATATACCTGCCCCTATTAAATCTGTTGTTGCAAGTCCAGTTCCTATAATTTTTGAAGCTTGAATCATAACAAAAAAAAAAGTTGTTATTGCAGTATTTCCTGCTTAATTTGAAGACACCTGATCATTTTTGTTTTTTTCATTATCCCGCCTTGACTTTTATTCAATACAATTTGGTGAGTAATTTAAAATAGGCTAAGCTCAAGGGGAACTCGAATCCCCGCCTTTAACGGTGAAAACGTTATGTCTTAACCAACTTGACTATTGAGCCGGTAAGGTAGAAAAAAAATATTGCCATTGCTCTTGACTAATCATCCCTTTAGGCAAGCCATACAGATTATTTTGATTAATCTTTATCCTATAAAAATATTTGTGAACTATGCGTATTTTTCTTATTTTTTTTTTTTGCCAATGGGAAGCCAGGACTGGAAAAGCCAAACCGCCCCAAAGCGCTGTTTAAATATTTATAAAAATTACTCATTAGTTCAGTTTCACGTAAATGTTGAGTTAGAATAAATTTTAATTGTTGGTAAGAATCTTTGATTTTCTACTGATTGAAAAAACAAGCTGACAAATGATTAAGCAAAAAATAGTCCTCCCTCATTACCACATGGAGTAGAACGGGGGTAAAATTATGAAAGTTTTTCCTTTGCCCCATTTTTCTAAAATGGGACCCGCAAAGCTAAGCTACACTTAGAGAGTAAAAACATACCTTCAGGCTTCTTGTGCAAAGCACAAGTAAGGGATTTGTTATTTACTATGAATATATTTTAAAATACAATAACCGAAACAATTTAAAGCTCTTACTGCTGCTCTTGTATCATCATATTCAGTTTTAATCCCTATCTATATATCAAAAACCTCTGCCTTTATACTTTTTATTACATTAAGCAATATTAGAATTAGATTTTCTTGTATGTCCGTAAGACAAGGAGGACAATAAGCCGAGCTAATATATATTTTCTTATGGGGGCGCTTAAATCTGTACGCCCCGTGAATAGCCCTTCGGGTAAGCGGTTACCTGCGGAGCGGTAAATATAGCAGTGTAAAAATAGATACCCATCCCCCTCTTTATCATGGCGGAGAATTTCCAGGGCGCAGCCGCCGCATAATAAGAAGATTGGGTTCGCTACAAAAATGAGGGGGCGCTTAAATAAGCGCCCCCGACTTAGCATTTTAAATAAAATATGCTAATTAGGACTCTACCCAATTTCCTAAATATTTTTATTTACTTTTTCATGCGACTTTATATATATTAAAGTGTTTCCTTTTTATTTTTGTATCCTCTTTCTTAAAGAAATTAAATTCAAATTTTTATGTTAACTTGTTTAAACTTAGATTTAGCTCGAGTGGGTTTTTTATGTGTCCCTTCTCAAATAGATGGGGTAGGACTTACCTTATAATATCTTAGCGAAAAAATGAATAGTAATTCCAATAATGTTATCAATATTACCTTACTATATGTTATAGAATCACTTCTAAAGAAATTACTAAGCGGAGCTTAGGATTTAAGTATAATATATCACGTTATAATTCCTTTTTTAATTCTATTATCTCGTGTATGGGTAACAAAGGAAATAGAACAATTACTCCTTCTAACTTTAACACCATCCTGAACGACGCCTTAATGGACAAGGCAAACAGTCTACTGCTATAAAACAAAGATGTTATCCTGCTAAATATGTCCGTATACCCTTAGGCTTGTGAGTAGCCAACTAGCCCAGTGCAAGTATCGCACTTACTTATTCCCTTTACAAGAGGGATACATTACTTTTATGTTAACCAGGCCCTTTAATTAGGGCTCATGCCCCCTTTAGGCAAGCCCCTGCGGTTGGCTTGCGGAGTATGAGCCAGGAACAATGCGGGCGGGTTTGGGAGTGCAGGGGGCGTAGACGCACCACCACCGCACTAAGAGTACAGGTCTGATGTGACGATAAGTGTATTACCTAGTTATTGATAAATTAGTTCTTTATACCTCAAGACTTTACAGTCCTTACAGCTAAAGCCTATAAATATATAAAATTTTTACTACATATTGAAAGTTGATTTTAAAATTAAATCAAGATCACTGCAGAAAAAAAAAAAAATATATATAAATCGTAGTAGTATACTACGTATTTTTAAGAGTATCTTAAAGTGGGATTCGAAGATACATGCATTCAAGCCTTATCCTTACAAAACGTAGCTTTCCTGCCATGCCTATGTTTAAAAATTTACTTAAGTGATAGTAACTTCCTATCTTTATATATACGAATTTAAATCCATATATAGACAAATAAATTTTGAAATTTATACTAATATCTACACATAAACAACAGGTAAACCAGAGGTTATTAGTTATCTTTCCCAACTCCTTTCGTACGAAGGGTCAACCCTTATTTTACTCTAATTCCCCCTAGAAGATAGAAACCATACTGTCTCACGACGTATTTATGATTGTCCAAGCATTTTCATACTTGTCTAGACTATATCTTCAATTATAAATTGACTCGTTCAAATGTGTTATATAATTACCGTTTAAAGTAAATATTTTCGTTTCACTTTTTCAACATATTCTTCTAATGTTATATTATCAGATTCCTCGCGAACGTGATAAGCAAATTTTATGATCTCATTCATATTTTCTTTATTTAATCCCCCGGATAAACGCTCTAAAATTTTACAACTATAATATTTCAATAGTGGTAAATTTAGTTCGGAAGGGGCCAAATCGATGGCTCCTTGAGGATTCTTAACCCATTCTATGGATTCTTTATTTACCATTTTTGGTAAAATTACTGAAATTAAAGCATATTTAGACCCCACTTTATATATATTGCAATTTTATATACACCTCCTATATCGTTAAAATACGATTTAATTTCATTTAAGAGTGATAAATTGTGGACATCTTGAACTATTGTAAAACTAAAACCTATAGATAACTTAGAAGGGTCCGTCCCTTCTATGGCTTGTAAACGCACAGAACTCGAAGACTTAACAAAAAATACTGATAAATTTCCATCTCCGTCAAACAAGCCATGAATAAAATCTAATGTTAATTCATTTTGCTTAAAATTCTTAATACTTTCTTCTAATTTACTAATATCTACCCCTTCAGGTTGAATATTTTGGATAACATGTTTTTTGCTCCTTAGGTGTTAAATATTTTATCTTATTTCCTAGTTTACCGAGTGGATTTATGTGACTTGCTATCACTATAAGACTTAGCAAAATTGTTTTATTGTTTCAGTGTGCCCTAGAAGACATTACCTCAACTAATCATTCGCAATTCTTTTTACCGTGTACCTCTTCTTTATAAGACCCGGTACTCCCTTTTCTTCTAGGGTTTTTATAGCATTATGGATTGTCTGAGGTGCACATCCAATTTCCTTGGCTGCGACTCTAACAGAACTGTAAACAGTAGTTTCATTATTTTCAGTATCAAAAATTTCAACTTTAAATGAACGCCTTTCTTGGAGTTTTCTTAAATGTTCTTTATGTTCGGGACTTGAATTATAAATTTTTAACTGTTCTAAACGCTTAGCTTGTTGTTCCGGGTTGGAATTAAGAATTTTCAATCTTTCAATTTTTAGTAATGTCTGCTCTGGACTGTTATTTATTTCCACAAGCTTTTTTAAATGTTCTTTATGTGCTTCACTTGCATGAAGCTTTTTTAAATGTTCTGAACGCTTAGCTTTTCGCTCATCGGTTCAAATTTTAGCTATAGTCTCCTCTGAATGTTTTGAATTAAGACGTGAACCTGCAATTTTTAATATATTATATTCGGGTTCACAAAGATCAAGATAATATTGCTCCCTCTTTAATGCTTCAGACTTCTCACAATACTCTAGAATTTCTAATGAAAAGTTTGAGTACCCATTTTTTACAAGGGATCTATAAATCTGGCTATTAGCCTTTTGCATTTCAGATTCTAATCAACCAATGCTAAAATAATTTCTAAATCTTTTGTTAAGATTTACACTACTTCCAATGTAACTCTTTCCGTTTATTAAATTTGTTAAACGATAAATTCCACATTTACCTTTATTTTCAGAAATTATCCCTAACTTATCCAAATCAGCATTTGGATATATTTTAACCGGAACAACTACCTTACCTGCTTTGGTATGTAGCTTAGCGTAGCTACTAAAATGTCTCGTCCCTAAAACTGCTTGCGCAGGTCTGGGGTTAAGACTTAGATAATGTTCTTTGAATCTTCAAAGTTCTTTACCTTTTGGTAAATAATTCTCTCGAATATAGTTTTGATCTTCTATGCTTACATTTCTGAAATTATTGGTGTTTGATTCAAATAAACCGTGAACGAAATCTAAAGTTAAAGGATTGGCTTTAAAATTAGCTATGCTATCTGTTTTAGGATTAATCCGTTATAATTTTAACCAAATATCTTTTCTTTAGTAGTCTCGAAACTCCTTTTTCCTGTAGATGTTTTAAAGCATTCCGAATAGTACTATGGGCACATCCTATAGATTGGGCAGCTTCGCTAATAGAAGGGTAAACAGTAGTTTCATTATTTAAAGTATCCAATACTTCAACTCTCTGTGCTTTACTTGCATTATAAATTTTTATTCCTTCTAATTGCTTGGTTGTGGGAATTAGAGCTTTTCGTATAGCAATCTGTTCTGCAGTTAAAGTTCAAGTACGACCTTTGCGAGAGTCTCTTCAGAATGTTTTTTTCCAAGAGAGGAGCCTGCAATTTTTAATATATTATACTCCGGTTTTAACAAATTTAAATAATGTTGTTCCCTTACTACTGCTTGAGATGCTTCACAAAATTCCATAATTTCCAAGCTAAAGTTAGAATAACCATACTTTAGCAAGGCTCTATAAATCAAACTATTACTCCTTTTACTTTCTTTTTCTAAAAAGGAAATGTTATAGTAACCTTTAAATCTTAACCCTAGATTTATACTACTTCCTATATAACACTTTCCATTCAATAAATTTTTTCAACGGTATACTCCGCTTTTTTTCTTATTATCTTTTACAATATACAATTTTTGAGTGTCCGCATTAGCATACATCACAATAGCCATCGTGGCGTGCAACCGGGTACAGGGAAAGTATTTTTGGAACTAGAAGAAAACGATCTTTTCCCTAAATAATTAATGGATTTTAAGACGGGCGTTTTATTAAGACCTTTATAATATTCTTGGAATTTTCAAAGTTCTACACCAAAGGGTAAGAAATTCTCTTTAATATAATCTTGGTCTTGTTTACTTACTTTTCTAAAATTATTGGTGTTGGATAATAACAAACCATGAATGAAATCTAAACTTAAAGGGTTTGATTTGAAATTAGCTATGCATTCTTTTAACTTACTTATATCCACCCCTTGGTGACCCCTGACG
>NW_003298921.1:51249-67672 GCF_000151645.1 Tuber melanosporum
ATTTCAAGTCTGCCGCGGAGGTATATCGCCCGAACCACATGTCACACTGAGGTTGAATATTATTTTTAACATAATATATCTGGTCGGGTTTTAAATGTCTTATTTTATTGCCTAATTTATCACTTGGGTTGATTTGACCAGCTATTACTGCTAAACTTAAAATATTTTTATTATTTAAGTACGTCTTTGGAGTAAGAGTCTCAACAATATACTTAAAGTGTAAAAAACTTAAGAGCTTTTCACCTCTAAGATGATATTTCATAAAAAATGGTATAATTACGTTTAACAGATCATTTTGATTAGTAACTTGATATCTTATTGATTTATCCTTTTTATTTAAATATCATTGACCTATACCACCAAACATTTTTTGAATCTCTAATATAAGATCTTTATACTTTTGACTCTGAACTATCGTGAATACTAACGAGATATTAAAATATTCTTTATCACCTCTCGTTTTTCTAGTCAATGTAGCTGAAAATGAACCATCTGCTTGTACAAATCCCGCTATGTAGTCACCACTTAATTCTCTTTTGGCTAGGCTATGTAAGGGTTGAGATTTTTTCCAAATCCTGCTAAAAATTGATCTATTAAACGAACTTAATAAATCAGTTGCTGCGCATGAAAAATTTGTACGTACATAAGAGTTGTGGCTTGTTAACACCATCAGGGATACAACACTCACGTTAGAATGAAAACCTCTTTTGTGAATTATTGTAGAATTAGTTTTGATATTATTATTTTTAAGAAAAACGCCTTTAGAAGTTTCTGATTCTTCATAGCTTCTTCTACTATTCATTCCAGCTTTAATTTTACGAATTACTTCCAACCCTTCTCTTGTTAAATGTTTCTTATCTTTCATGAGTTCAGCAACTCTACATCAATCTTGAAAATCTTTAAATTTAACTCCTTTGATATGATATTGGTTGAAGAAAGGAATAATTATGTTTATTATATCAGAGAATTTTTCAACTCGAAAGAAAATAACTTCTTTATAGCTACGAATATTACCACATTTCAAAAATTCTATTAAACTTATCATTAATAATTCATCTCTTGAATGTTGTACAAGTTGAAACACTAATACTACGACATAACCTAGAGTCGCTGTTGGAGATTTTTTAATATTAATATAAAAACATCCTTCGGCACTTGTGAATCCCGCAATTCAATAAGGATCACAAACAATATTCTCAACCTTAAGTCTCTGAGCAGGAACAATAGAAGGAAAAGCTCCTTTTAAAGAATCTGATAAACCCAAATTCATTGATGCTTTAATAGCTATAATTTTATGTAATCCCTCTTCTTTTATATGTTCTTTATTTTGAATAAGAAAAAAAGCTTGCTTGAATAGTTCATAATCAGCTTGTTTTTGAGTATTTAAACAATTCTTATCAAAGTAATTTATTATAACTGCTAAATCTTTAACTGAACTAACTCTAAATTGATATGATTGTGACCTTTGTTTAGTAACTCCTCCAACTTTCAAGTAATTTTGAATACATTCTAAGACTTCTTTATCTTTAGAATGTAAACTAACAATAAAAGTTAATTTCACACGTCAACCAATTTTAAATTCATTATCTTTACTAATAGAAATATTAAAGCACCCTTCGCCATCTGTAAAACCAGTAATAAATTGAGGATTATCTATGATTAATTTTTTTTTATTTAATTCTCATTTCAGGGGGAGTTGAGAAGAGTTATGCTGCACAAGATCAACCGAAGATGCAGTAAACGCACGAATCTGCTCCGAAAGTAAACTAATTTTGATTGGAATAAAAACGCAAAGGAAAACAGAATCAAAATCAAAAAGAAATAATAATGCTATAGGCATTATTATTTTAATGATATTATTTATTAAATATGTCATTGTTTTTTTTGTATAAAATTAATAAAATTCCATCTTAACCGGCTAAAAAGCCTGTGGTTGTATGTAACACCGATGACAACTCTCCGGTAAAAAGCTAAATATAAGAACACATGTATTTAAACCCTAGGCAAAATAATTAGAAAAAGTAGGAAAAGTCACTAAAAAATAATTATTATAACTTTTTAAAAATATTTATACCTTGCCCTCTTAAAGGGGGTGCTGGCACAAGGATTCTTTTGATTATTTTGAATAAAATTACCAATTTATAATGCTGACGGTGTTATCTATAGTTTTATCATACTATAAATCCAACATAATATTATGTTGAGTCGTTACGGGGAGCATTTAAATAGACAAATATAAATATTTATCTACTCCGCTTTCCCACGGTATTAGCATAGCTATACAATGTATAACCTTAGCCTTCACCGTATTCTGTCAGTTTTCATTAGTATTCGTAACATGTACTTGTACATATATTGAAGACCTTCTTTATATTGTTCTAATTATAAAGAAACTTCCTCACGGAAGAAGGGGCTAAATACTTACTAATTTGTTATCGTAGAATGCTTTATCTTCAGAGCGTCCTATATATAGAAAAGGATAATTTCTCTAATTCAAAAATTATTGAAATATCTTAGGCTCTGATTTTTAATTTTGTTTAATAAAACTACTTCAATAGCTCACGCTATTGTACAGACTATATCATAGTAAACTATGCACGTATTCAATTTTTATCTAGTATATTTCTAATATAAGAATCAAATTTCCGCGGGCGTATAATGGAGCCCGCCCAATTATTTAAAATTTCGAAAAATAGAAAAAAACCAAATGTGAACAGTGTACTCCGGGCACTCGTGGAAGAATTATTGTTAGTATACTCATCTTCTAGTCGTTGAACGTTCTTTTCCCTTATAGCAATAATACTATTTACTAGAAAAGCTTCGCTACAAATTAACTTTATATAAGTTTTTTTTTGTAATTCACCCAGTTTTCTTTATTGATCTCTAAATGTTTTTAAAAAATTTATCCAATTAGAGAGTAAAGGGGCTACATGTCTTTCCATACAATAATTAATATATCGTTTTAATAATCTCAAATTATATATTCCTTTGTTATAATAAAAATATATTTTACTCTGCAAATTTTATAATTCATCTTTTTTTAACTGGCTTTCTATTTTTAATAGCTCTAAAAACAGTAGTGGGATAAATACCAAGATCCTTGGCTGCTAACCTACCTGAAGCGTAAATTTTTATCTCATTAGTCTCTAGATCAAGAACCTCTAATGGTATACCAATTGCTGAACCAAATATTTGACCCTTTCTGGTCTCACTAATTCTTTGTTTAGTCTCCGAAGAAAGATTTGTTCCATAATTAGGATGCTTGCTACCTTTTATAGCTTCACTAATTTTTTGTTTAGTCTCCTCCGATTTTATTGTTCCTAATGGTGACCCAGCAGTTGGTAAAATATTATAGTTTGGATTTAATAGATTGAAAAATTCATTTTCCTTTTTTAATAACTCTCTAATGCCAATGGTCGTGATTATATTCTTCCTATGTTAGGTTGAATTTATTTAAATATGAAATAGCTAAAGAGATGAAATCAAGCCAGTTACATTGTGAGAGACGGGGATACTGCTAAATAAGCAAATCATCCCATAGCAAATTACAGGTTCTAAACCAAATAAAATTAAATTGAGATAATTAACGTATATTAAAAATTGAGTTAGTAATTAGACGAGACACCCAGCTCGTGTAGCTTTTTAAACGACGAACAGCCGAACCCTTCGTGATTTGTGCATTCACGAGGATAAGCTAAGCCGACCAAGCGAGGATCTTCTACCCTTCTCGATTGTCTTTAAAATTAATCTATTACTTTTATATAATATCTTCCTTTATATGGTGCTTTATTTTTTGATCTAAGATTTGCTCTTATTGAATCTTTTGGAAAACCCATTGTTCTTTCTGCTTCAGCCATTGAATTAAATATAGTCTCTATGCCCGTTTGTGTATCGAGCACTGAAAGCTTTGTAGAATTAGGCTGTGCAGCAGATAAATTAGTTTTATGCTCTTCAGAAAGTTTTCTTCCTGCCATAGCATTACTTATTTTTTTTTTTAGTCCCTCAGAAAGTTTTTTCCTAACTTAGCTTCTGACATTTTTTGAATAGCTTCATCTGTATGCGTTTTACCATAAAAATGATTAGCTTCACTTGAATATGTTCCTTTTTTAGTAACACTAATCTTATTTTTTGCATTATCAGAATGTAGTTTTCCAAGAGTTGAACCAGCTGTTAGACAAATATTATAATCTGGCTTTAAATTATCTATATAATATTGTTCTCTTTGAATAAGAGTTTCTTGGTCACAATATTCTAAGATAGATAGACTGAAAGAAAAGTACCCTTCTTTTAAAAGGGCTCTATTAATATACATACTAGATTCTCTAATAAGATGATTTATATTATAGTATAGTGTTATACGACGTTTTAAATCTTTTGCACTACCTACATAAATTTTTCCATTAAGTAAGTTCTTCCACATGTATATACCTGATTTACCCTCATTTTCTTTAAGTATTTCTAATTTTTGGGCATCAGCATTTGCGTATATCCTTACTGGTACAAAAGGAAAATTATGTAAACCTTTCCTACTAATTTTGTTTTGTATATAATATTGCAATTTGAACGAGAAAGAAAAGAAAATTGTATTTGTGTTTATTTTTAAGTTTTTCATTGTTAATTTTTTTTTTTTTTAATATATATAAATAATGACAAGTTTAACAAGAAGTAGTTTTTAAGCACATCCTTTTTACTTAGTTTTTCCTTCTTAATTAACCTTTCAGTCCACCTTTAATAAAACAAGAAAGCTTGTTTAACTTAATACAAGGAAGTTCCTTGTTAAACACTCATATAATTATATTAAGTAATACGATTAATAAAAAGACCCTTACCAATCATAAGATCGAATGAGGGCAATAGGCGATCTTTTCCAATTTAACCTTATCTCAATGGTATTCCACTTCCTAAGGTTACCACTTTATATTTTTTTTTTTTTTCAAATATACACGTGCTCATGATTTTCATCAAGGGTTAGACTATACCTTAAGCGTTTATATATCGACGCCAATTCCCGTCTAGTCGTTGAACTCCATTCGAATTAAACTCGAACTTGGCTGCGGATTACCCATTTCCTTTCGTGCATCCATTTCGATTTTACCTTACCGCGAGTCATTACCTGCGCCACAAAATACGTTACCGTTCTTGCTTGGTTGAAATAGTTTTAGGATGTTCCCGCAATTTGAGAATTTGGCCTAACTATAATACACTCTCACATTAGTTAG
Source organism: Tuber melanosporum (assembly GCF_000151645.1). NCBI lineage: Eukaryota > Fungi > Ascomycota > Pezizomycetes > Pezizales > Tuberaceae > Tuber > Tuber melanosporum. The sequence continues at coordinate 56,469 of NW_003298921.1, forward strand.
ACTAGCTTCGGGTTCACCGAAACTTTTTACGACCATTAAAAGGGGCCTAATTCCTTTTTGATCGCTATGGCTTAGCTTATTCATAAACTAATATTTTTTTAATAAATTTGTTACTTTAATTATCACCAGTTAAATAACTAAAAATATTAAAGAGAAAGTTTGTCTTTCTTACTTAAATTTCTTCAAGATTCAGATCATATCTTTATCCAGTATCAAAGAATAATTGATATTATTCTGGACATTGGCGTGTGATCGTTGAGGTATTATTGTTCTATTTACTAGAAACTAAACTTCCCTGCTGATTGTCCAATCTTTACAATTATTACTGTATCTCCTTTTTCCTATATCTCATAAATAATGCCTATACCTAAAGAAAATACGCTGCTTCACTTTTTCTTCACAATGTATACGGATAATAATTAGAATAAAGAAAAAGGGGTTTTAAGTATGAAAGCTATAAGGAGGTTTCAGCATATAGCCAATTGTGAAATTTATATTGCTATTAAATTTACCCCGATGTCATTTTTTTGCTCCTATAATATAGGATTTACATATAGATTTTTATATAATAAAAATAATTCTAAACATTATATTAAATTTTGGGTTAGGTTTACCTTTTATTATAAACCCGTTAAAATAGAAAATAATACCTAATAGAAAATTAAACTGCAATAACTAATCTTCTACCAAAAGATTAGAGTATTGGTCATAGTAACGGTAGAGTAATTATAGCTAAATGCATTATTAATATTTTATTCCTTAACTTTTTCTTAATCTATAAAAAGTTATAAAATACCTAAACCAATTGCTAATTCTGCATTAGCTATGTTTGGCCTAATACATTATAAAAGCTAATTGAACTTACCAATATTAAAATTACAATACTAAAAATTCTTAATCTGTATTTTGTATAACATAGAAGGATGGAAATATTTAAAAACTAATGGTTGTAAAATAGGTAAGGATTTGGCTGAAATATAAATTCTATAATAGCCTTTCTTAATATTTTTATTATGAATGGTGCAAATTAATTTATATTTTTTTTCTAATACAGATTTTAAAAATTGAACTTCATAATATGTGAAGTTATCTGTACAAAGTGTTACTCCACCTCTTTCTACATGTTGACCATCATCCATCAGTCAAAAAGCCAAAGCACCAGGTGTTAATAATTCCTCAATGCATTCTGGCACTATTTTAATATATTTTCCGGTTTTTTCTAAAAATAATTCAGAAAAAGGGTAGAAAGCTGAACATTGTTTTGTACTAAAATTATATGAATAATATATAGTTCCCTTATAACGCTCATCATTATAAATACGTTCTTTGGGTTCAGATAAACAAAAACTCTTCATAATTTCATATAAAAAATATAAGTAATCTTTGTTGTCTAAACCTTGGTCAAACTTTATTTTAGCATTTAAATTACTACCCGGTATTATGTGCCCATCTCCTAGCAATACACCCACTATAAGATCTTTATGAATTTGAGACAAATTTAATAAATTTATCATGTCTAAATACTTTTTCATGAAAAATTTTGTTTTTTTAATGTATAGCCTTTTTGTAAATTTTTTGCCTATAATAAGGATTTTTTTAAGACCAATTAATATTATTTTAGTAATTAATTATACTTCAGTGACTCCAATCTTTCTACCAAAAAGATCAGAAGCTATTACGTACTAATAACGATAAAGTAATTATAGCTAAACATATTATTAATATTCTATTCCTATGCTTTTTCTTAATCTATAAAAAGCACTAAAATATCTAAATCAGTAATTGATCTAATATGTTATCTAGGCTAGGTAACTTATCAAAATTAAAAGATTAATAACTTTCCCAATTACAATGTCACTCCGCGAAGTAAAAACGGACTAACATAAAATGATAAATATCGACCGGTTTAAACCAGGCGCCTGCGGACGAAAATAAATCAAAAGAAAAGATTCAATTAAAGTTAAAGGTTTTGATTTAGGGGTTAGGTTTACTTTTATTTTAAACCTACTTATCTAATTTGTAAACCATTGAAGTATCCATGTATTCGATAACTAGTCCGCGTAAAGTTGCTAAAGATCTACCTGAAATATAGATTCTATAATAACTTTTCAGGATTCTTATTGTGTATCGTACATTCTAATTTATATTTATCCTCCAAGACCGATTTTAACAGTAAAATTTCACTAAACTCAAAATTATCCGTACAAAGTGTTACACCCCCTCTTTTAACATATTGGCCGTCATCACAAATCCAAAAGGCAAGAGCACCAGGTGTTAATAGTTCAGATATGCAAAGGGGAACAATCTTTACACTTTTATTAACATTTATAGTGTTATCCATAAATAATTTAGCAAAAGGGTAAAAAGTAGGGCTTAACTTTGTTCAAAAACTGTATGAACAATATTCTTTATCGGGATAACGTGGATCTATATATTTACGTTCTGTTGGTTGAGGATTTGCACTATATTCCTTCATAATATTAAAAAGATAGAATAGATAATCTTTATTTTGAGATCCTTGACCAAAACTTAAACAAGCTTTATTACCGTATATTTTTATGGAACTATCCCCTAAAAGAGTTCCAATAATTAAATCTTTGTGTAATTGGGGTATAGAAATTTTTTTTATTTGATCTAAATAATTTTTCATTAATTATTTATTTAATTTATAGCCTTAAAAAATGAGAATGAGCAAAATACTTGTCCTCCAGACAAGGAATGGTATTCTTCGTAAAAATGATATTGCTCCGTCTGGAGCAGAAAGGTGCCAAACTGCGTACTCAATATGTACTCTCTGACGCAATTAGCCTGTTCAGAATTGTTAATGTAAAATTATTAATTATTACTACCATATTTCACAAAATGGCTCAGACTATGTCTTCGTCTTAATATATACCTAATGTGGTTAAATTTTAATTAACGCGCATCTAGGGTAATTTATATCTTTACTGGCAAAGTGTAGCCGTATATTAAGTGAGAAACCATCGGGGTAAGATATAACTGAATCTATCATCAAGATAGATTACAAAAAAAATTATATACTATTAAGGTAATTTGTAACGCATTTCCGGTAATATATACGGATCTATTAGCAATAAAAAAGCGAAGTAACTAGAAGATTTGATAACTATGATTTTCTTTCCCTTATTCTTTACTTCTTCCTTTATTCATTCCTGCTTTGATTTTAAGCAACTCCTCTAACCCCTCTGAGCTACGGTGACCTTTAACTCTAATTATATCCGCAAGCTTTTTAAAATCCTCAAAATCTAATACTTTTACGCCTTGCAGAGGATAATCATTAAAGAAGGGTAAAATCTTATTGTCAATATCTGAGAATTTTGTAACAACAAAATTTACTATATCAGAGTCAAGATAGCATGAACCACAAGAAAAATACTCCTTAAAATTTTCCATTAGTTTAACATCTCGGGTATGTTGAGTTATTTTAAATCGTAGCCAACTCTGCATTCCTAATTTATAATCTAGGGACTTGGAAGTATTAACCATAAAACAACCCTCAGCATTAACGAATCCTGCGACTCATTGGGGATCAAGAATACCTTTGAATTCAACAACCGGTTTAGTTATCGGAATAGTGTTTGGAAAGGAATATTTTAATTCGTCTGATAACCCTAAATTAATTGAAGCCCTAATATTAACAATTTTTTGTATACCCTCAAGGTGAAGATGCTCTTTGCTACTCATTAAATCGATAATTGACTTAAAAAGTAAAAAATCTGCTTGTTTTTGAGTGATTAAAGGATTAGTAAGAAAATGAGGAATTATTACATCCCTTATTTCTTTAAGTGATTGAACTTTATAATTACAAACCTTTGAATATTCATAAACTTTTCCTACTCCGAAAAAGGATTGTAGACGTTCTGCTAAATTTTTATCTTTTCTATGTAAACCTACTGCAAACCATGCTCTACACTCCCAGCCTGTCTTCATTTTACTATTTTTTTGTATAGTAACAACGAAACAGCCCTCACCGTCTACAAATCCTGTTACAAAATTTTTATTTAATTTTTGGTTTTTTTTCATTTATTTATTTTTTATATAACTCTTAACTATATTCCTAAGGTAATTTGTATCACATTCCCGAAATAATATGTTGACCAGTTAGCGATAAAAATTTAGAATAGCTAGAAGACTTGATTATAATAACATTTTTTCCCTTCCGAACACGAACTTCACAGTCAAGATTAAATTTATCCATTATTTGTTGTGACATAATTTCAACTTCTTTATCTTTAAAACTTTGAGTATTTAATACAACACTTTTATTTTTAGAGTTTTTGTTATAATCTAACTTTCCTCCATCATCCATAAACCAATATGCTAAACCCCTAGGAGTTAAATGGTTTTTTATTAAATCTGTTGAAATAGATTTTGTTCTTTGATTTAAAAATAATTGAGCTAAAACATTAAAAGCTTCATGGCTTATAGTTTGAAATCCTCAATTTATAACTTTGTTACCAGCAGGACTAAATCTAATCTTTTTGTGTGGTTCTGATAAAACCCACTCATCAAATAAATTAAAAACATGATCTATATAAATTTTACTTCTATCCCCCCATTCAAACTTCATTCTAAAGGTTTTACCATTATTTTGAGTTTGTAAGCTAGCCGAACCTAATATTAACCCCAATGCTGCTTCCCACTGTACTTGTGATAACTTTACCAAAGATTCCTTATATTGTTTTAATAACTTGCTATTAGGGCCTAATCCTACAACATCATTTTTTGTTAAGAGTCGGGGGCTAGTGGAGCGCGTCAATTTATTTTTTATTTCTATGTTAGAATTTACAAAAGTAGGGACAACTAATAAGACAGAACCAACAAGGTTAAAATTATGTATAAATATTTCTAGCAATAGTATAGAATAATTTAATTGAATCATGTTAAATTTTAGTATATTTTTTCACTTTAGTTGGTTTTATTAATTAAAATACTTGTTATCCCTTATTTTGATCAGCTTTACAAGCTTACAAAAGGATAAAGATATAGTTGGCATTCGGCTGCTTTATGGTTAATATAAAACCTTACCGATTAATTACCATACAGATATCTATAATAATTATATAAACCTTAACATTCTTAATGGAGCCGCGCCTAAAATCTAGGCGAAAGATCCAGTATTCTTTAGATAAATGGCGAAGCCATTTATTCAAAAAACATAAAGCCATTATATACTTGAATATTATTAGTAAAAACTTTGGGATTTTTTTATTACAAGGCTTATAGATTAATTCTTTTTTTTAATCTTAAAAAGGATTTGTAATAAATTTATTTTAAATGTATATTTTAATAACTTTCCTCCGGTACACTGGAGGTGAGAAATTAATTATTTTGTAAGGTGGGGCGAAACCCCACTCGAATAATATTAAATTTGAATTTTTTTTGCTTTCAGTTCCTATCTTCCCCAGTATACTTCATACAGCAAAAGGGGAATGGAAATAAAATATTAACATTTTTAGCATAATCTCCATATTGTAAAACCAATATTAATGGGTTGCTTCGCAGCTTCTCACCGTAAAATTGCAATATAGCTATTATACCTTAATTTAATATTCCACTAAATCGTAAAAATATAAACTTAAAACGTTGGGTGCTCGTGGAAGGATTATTGTTAGCATAACTCACCTTCTAGTCTTTAAACGTTCTTATTTAATATAGCAATTTAACTATAATGCTTAAATAAGCTTCGCTTCAAGTTAACTTAATAAAGTTATTCTTGTAATTCACCCAATTTAATTACCAACCTTTTAAAATGTTGGAGGACTAACAGATAATTGTTATCCCTAGCGTAGCTTTTTTTCATAACCCAAGACCCTTTCCTTAACTGCATCTTGTGATCGTATGCCCCGCTTACGCGACTGATAGACTCGTAAGTCTGACAGTAAAGCAAGTTTCTGGCCATTGAACCTTTTCAGAGATAAAAAATAAAAAAAAATCGCTTTTTATAAGGTTAAATCAACCAAACTTAAGCAACTAAATAATATATTACCATACATTATTATAGTTAATATATTATACCTCTCTGCTATTTTCCATATAGGTAACTCTTACTACTAAATAAATAAAATCTCTAACTTAATAGATCTATTCTTGATTAATTTTATATTATAAAAATTTAAATAAGATAATTAAATTATCTTAAACTTAATTAAATTAAAAAAATACGAATACTTTTTACTATTTTGGACTATACCCAGGTACTATTTATGGGATCTGTGCCCCGCATAAACTGCCACCTAGCCAATATTCTTATATTCATTAAAATTAATGATAATATGGTCACCCTAATTTAACAATTTGTTATTTCGGGGGAGATATGCTCAGATGTTATGTTTTCATAAATTAATCTGGCTTCCCAGCAATATGATAGTTAAAAGTAAAGGTGTTTCAATTTCATCTAACCAACTACCTTGTCCACTACAACCTTATTCTAACATACCACAATAACTAGCAACAGTAAAGCTGCATCAAATTTGTTAAAGTAATAATTCTTTATTTATTACATCAGTAATTTACATTACTGTTCAGACTATGTCATCATTCATTATATATTGAATGCCGGATGTTCGTGTTAGGATTATTGTAGTGATACTCACCTATTAGTCGTTGAACCTTCATGAAATTATTTAAAGGTAAGCTTACCTTATCATGATTGGTTGCTAGTTGACTGCATTACTTACAGTTTTTCTTGCAAATTTATCCGGTTTTGTTTAAAGAAGACCCCTGCATCTTTATCTTTATAAAACTTACAAAATTTTCTTTTGAAAACCAAAAAAAAATACGTCATATGCAAGGAGAGTTAAAAACCCCCTTTCAATAGGACCTACACATTATTTAATACAAATATAACATTTTCTAAAACCGTATATGCGAATTTCACCATCCTGTACTTATTTTTTTTTAATGCCAATGCTTCGCATCCGAAAGCCTAAATATACCTTAGTTTCAATTAAATCCATTTCAAAATAGAGTTAGGGTTAGGTTTAATATATATAATTCCTAATTATTAAACCTAATAGGAGTAAAGCAAAAGCAAAAGAACTTAATAAAGAAATAGAATTTTGATTATTTTCTTCTTGATTTTTCTGTATTATCTCTTCCTGAATTCATATTACGGCATAAATTATCCATTATTTCAAATCCTGTATCTGTTAAATGAACTTTATTTTTTTTTAATTGATAAAATTTGATAAAATCTTGATAATCTAACTGTTTTCTTGTATATAAAGGGTATTTATCAAAAAATGGTATGAAAGTAGAAGGTGTAGAATTATAATAAAAAGAATTATCTTGAGATAATTTTGCTAGATCCAAAGAATTTATATCTTCAGCCTTAGGACTAAGATATCCAGCATTAAAGAAATCTTTAATTGCTTTAAGAACTGCAAAATCATGAGTACTTTGACTTATAGATAATCTATTTCTAATAGAAATTTTACCAGTTTTATCTGATTTAGTTAATAGAATACCAAAGCAACCCTCAGCTTCTATAAAACCAGTAACCCAATAAGGATTTAATTTAATTTTCTTATCTAAAAAATGATTAAATAATTCTTCAAAAGATCTATTCTTGTTCATTAAAGCCTTAAGTGATATTATTTTGTCTAATCCAATAGAATTTAAATGTTCACCTCTAGCTACTATCATAGCAGCTTCTTTAAATGTTTCAAAATTCAATTCTTTGGAAGTAACTAATGGGAAATTTGTAAAATGAGGAATTATTTTGTTTAAAATATCCTCTTTTCTTTGTACTACAAATCTCATACAATCTTTGGAAGAAGAAAAAATTTCTCCACAACCAAACAAATTTTTCAAGTCATAAAGTACACCTACAGAATGTGATTTTTGAGTAACACTTAATCGTAAAGAAATCTTTTTTTTATTTCCCGTGCTAGGTAAAATTGCTATTATAAAACAACCTTCCCCGTCGATGAACCCTGTAATTCAATTTGGGTTTATATTCTCTTTTTCTCTAGCTTTAGTAAAATCTCTTTCTTCTTTATTATTCCAAGTTGAAAAGGCTCTCTTAGAAATGTCAAATTGCAAAATCATATTTGTTTTCATTGTATATTTTGTTAAAAATTTTCAGCATAGCTATTATATCAAATTATGTACCCTTTCAGGTCTAGATAAAAAAATTATATTTTTTTATTTTAAGGGTCTGTCAAGATAGGTTATTTTATTACTAAAACTTCCCCCTTTAAGAACCGTACGTGCAACTTTCATCGCATACGGCTCCAGCATTAAGCTTATATTTTATATATAAAATACTTAACACGTTCTAAGTCAGCATTCTTTAAAATTAATAATTTTTAGCATAATAATTTATACTAATACCTATCCTCATCATTACAACAAGGCTTTCGCTTTTTAGAACTTCCTCTACCCTCTAGTTGTTACATTCACTTCCAACGATTTGAGTCGCTTTTATAAAATGCCTCCTGATATCAGGTGACTATAGGGCTTACCTAGTTTATTTAATAGCACCTTAATGATTACCTTAGGATCTCACTATACGTATGTGGGGTTCTGTCGGCCCATTAAGAAAAGAACGAGAAATCTTTTCTACAACCAACTAAATTATTTTTCTCTATATTATACGCTTCAAACGTGAATTCAATAAATTACCCTTAGTAATCTAGCTCACCACCCTAATATTGTTTTCCTTTTTTCCTCAAGTAAAAAAGGGATTAGGCTGGAGTTATATTATAACTATTATTTAACGGGCTTCACACAAAAGAATTACTTCAAATGCATGCCGCATGAGCTCAAACAATGGACTGCCAGATGGATTTTCACCATATTACTACTAAACACTTATCTAGTCGCACTCTCGTCTATCTAGAGGTAAACAGTATCTGCCAACCCTGATTAATTAAAGATGGTTTAACCATCAAGGAGTTACTTCCACCGTGTAGTGGATAAATATATTCTCCCGCCTCCTTACGATTTTGCACTCGTTACAGGGTTCGACTGTACATTCGGACGGACATCTCAGCCCAGCCCCGGTGAACCAGTCTGTAGCGACATTTACAACTGCCGACGGTCTTTAACTGGGATGTCATTAACCGTTTTCACCTTTCTTTTTCTATAATAAATGAATTGTTCGGTTGTATCCTTGCCTCAATTCATAATTAAAATTGTCTCAATAAACAACTATTTATAATATACTCTAACACGTTTAACTACATAATCTTTCAATGTAATTTCATTTTTATCGTCTAAATGTTTACTTAATGTTTTAGCTAATAACTACAACTTTTTAAAAATATATCTTTCTTTATATGGCTTCTGTTGATTTCGAGAAAAATAACAAGAAATTGTAGAATTTTTGATGTCTAAGGCTCTTGCAGCTGCACTGATAGAATCATAAGTAATTGTTTCATTATTTTTAAGATCAAATACTTCTATTTGTTGAGAGGGGCTTCCAGCTCCTTCTGGTCTTTTTGTGTGTTTACCATAATTAGGATGATCTTTTCCTGGTTTTAACCGACCAAAATTTTCGCATTTCTTCTGAGAATCAGACATCTTCTTACGAGTTTCATCGCTAGGATAACACTTCCCTTTCCCTTTCTTAACATCAGACATTTTTTGTTTAGATTCCTCAGAGTGTGTACGTCCTAACATTGGGGGAAGAGTTGGATTCTTGAGAATATTATATTCAGATTCTAGAGAATCAATATAGTACTTCTCTCTTATTAATAGTTCAGAAGGCTCACAATATTCAAGAATTTTAATAGAGAAATTTTCTAGCCCATTCTTGAGAATTGCACTACAAATATAACTCTTACCTTGGTTTAAAGCAGAATTCATTTTGGATTCAGAGAAATAGAAGTATAATCTCTTAGATAGGTTTTGAGTAGAACCAATATATCTTTTACCATTGATCAAATTTGTGAACATATAAATGCCTGATCTTCCCTTATTATCACAGAGAAGTTTATTTTGATTTTCTTTCAGAATTTTAGCTTTATCAACCTCAACATTAGAACAAATTTTTATTGGGATAATAGCGCAAAGTAAACAAGGAGCAATGTACAAACCTAATCCTGTAGCATATCAAATTAGGGCCAAGACTATTATTAATTTCATTATTTAAATTTCATTAGTAATTTTCTTAATCTTAATATTTTGAGCACTACAGAACTTGTCATTCTTAGTATCATATAATTGCTTCATACCATCTTCGGGGCTCTCTCATAAGAGCTGATCCGTCAATTGGCTTGACCCTAATTTAATATCAATTTGTTTTCGAATAGATTATTTCTCACTTCGTTTCTCCCGCACGTAGTCAACGCTATGTGATACTCCTTATAGATAATTTTCTATTTTGACTACCATGGCTTATTACTTCTTTCTTCTCTCCAGGATTTCTAGAGAAAATTATCCTTTGAGGACCATGGCCATTAATTCACAATTATAATCAGTTCGAATTCTTTGTCCAGTGCTAACCGCATGTATCTGTTTATCCACATTGATTAATAGTAGAAGTTAATTAAATAGTAAAAACACTAAGTTTAAAAGCCAAGCCCCTGAATTCTAGACTAGCCCAGCGCGAAGCGCTCAGTATTAAAAAAATCCTTTTTTATCGGTTTGCACTTTCCTTTAAGGAAAGCACTCTTAATGTTTCACCAACAGGAGTTATTATAATGTATATACAACTACAACTCTGATGTATTATAACCTTTGAATTAATGTCTCGAACACGTCCATCTACCAAATGCTCAATTAAAGGTGTACTGTTTTTTAGTAAAGACATTTCCTCATTAGTCAAAATTTCAGTTTCTTCTTTAGAAGAAGATAATCTAAAATTATTCATAGTAAAAGATAGTTTTATTATTAAAGATTTCATTTGGTCATTTCTTTGAATTCCATAATAAATAGTCCTACAAATTATTTTAAAATCATTAAAATCTTTACCCTTTTTACTTAAGAAAACAAGCTTATCAAAAAAGGGGATTAAAAAATTATGCAAAATATGAAGATTTTTAATTAGAAATAAAACACTACTTCTACTATTACCTCTAGCTTTCTGGATATTTATACCCATTCCAGCTGTTTGTTCTAATTTTCAAATAGAATTACTGTCAAATCCTAAATTTTCTTTCAAAAACTCTTTAATTTTAACAATAACTGGGAGCTGTAGTTCAGTTAAAAACTATCCCCAAAGTAGGATTTAAATC
>NW_003298921.1:68703-70227 GCF_000151645.1 Tuber melanosporum
TCATCTTTTTTAGGTACATAAACCCATTTTGCCTGAAAAATGCGCAGGAAGAGAGATGGATGACGTTGTATAAGGAGCTTTTAATTTCCTAATTTATAAACCATTGAAGAATGCATGTGAGGACTAATAATAGTTCGTAGTAAAGGCATAGAATGCTGTCTAATATAAATCATATATTCAATTTGATTATTTTGTCTCTTTAAATGTAAATTACAATCTAATCTATATCGAATTATTAGAGTATTCATTAATAGTACAACATCTTGGATTGAATAACTATTAGTACAGATAATGAGACCATGGGGTCTTGCAGCTCCATCTCCCATGATAAGATGAGCTAAGGCAATAGGAGTTAAAAGTTCATAAATGTTTGACGGAATTATTTTTACTCCATTAGGATAAAAGAGAGAATGTAACTCAGTCATACATGGTAAGCATCTACTAAAGAATTGTAAGCTAATAGTTTTTTTATCAAAACTAGTTCTATGTCTTAAACTAGGGTAATTACTACAGTAATGTGATAAAGAGAAAAATACAAATCAAAAATACTCTGAATGAGCTGCAGACTGAGAAAATCCTAAACGCGCATTCTTATGAGTTTTTGAAGCAAAAGTTAATCATCCATCAGATAAAAGTAATCCAATTACAACACTATATTGATTAGGAGCTAATACAATCATATTACTAACTTGTTTTGTAAATCGGCCACAACCAACTAGAGATATTAAATTTGAACCAAAAGCTACTAAAGCTTTTTTTTTTCTCCATTGAATGAATTGGACTTTTTCAATATTAATGCCAGAAGAAGCAACAGGAACCAAAATGGAAAGGCAAAGGCAAGAACCTAAAAATTCAGATCCCTCGCTTGCGCAAAGGGAATAAATATTAATAGCCATATCTAATATTAATGCACCGAACACCCCAATAATTCTTATCATTTTAAAGATTAAATTTTGTTTATTGCAGTATTTCCTGCTTAATTAGAAAACACCTGATGATTTTTTTGTTATCCAAATATACATTTGGAATACGTTGAGTTTGTTTGTTTTAAACAATTATCCAAATTACTTTGAAATAGGTTGAAGATTAAATAGTTATCCCATAAACCACGCTGCTAGCTGCATCCGATAAAGTAGTATTATTATAAGTTTGTTTTATTTAATTACATTCACAAAAAATATTATAGAGTTGGATTCTCACCAACGCAGCAAATCGCCAATTTTTATATTACTTTTATTAAAATATGGCTACACGTAAGCACTGCTATTCCAATTTCACTGAGCCAATCATAGAGACAGCTGTTGTATCGTTAAATCATTCCGCTTCACAACTTCACCTTGGATAATACCTTTAGGTTAGGCTATTGTGATATCTTTAATCTTAAAATACTTGTTTTTCTCTTAAGAGCCACTTTCGTGGTGACTAGAGCGCACCTTACATATTATATGAAGAAGCATCCGCTCGTTGCTCTTTTACAGACAGTTTTCATTTCAACTGCATAGTAATGAATTCACCGTCACTGAA
>NW_003298921.1:71143-73648 GCF_000151645.1 Tuber melanosporum
GTTCTAAGGTCGACTTTTGGACCACTAGATTCACTCATTTTAGATTTGGTTTCTTCTGAATGAATTTTACCAAACCTCGGATGCTTTTCTCCTGTCTTACCAAACATTGGGTTGTTTTTCCCCGCATTTTTACCAATTAGAGACGCCCTTATTTTGTTTTTAGATTCTTCAGAATGTTTAAAGCCTAATCAAGAGCCTGCTGTTGGTAAGAGATTGTACTTTGGTTTCAAGAGATTAAAATAGTATCCTTCTCTATCTATCACATCGGATAGTTCACAATATTCTAGGATCTCTAACTTAAAATTAGAATGCCCATATTTTAATATAGCGCTATAAATAGCACTTTGGCCTAATTTTATTCGAGTCCTCATAAAATTTAATGAATAGTATTTTTTGAGTCTATCCTTTAAATCTACTCCAGACCCTACGTACGACTTACCATTTAATTTATTAGTTCATAGATATATTCCAGATTTTCCTCTGTTCTCTTCTAAAATCTGTTCCTTTTGAAGCTCAGCATTTGAATAAGTTGCGCCTGAAAAATCATTTACTACTTTAAGAGTGTTAAGATTAAATTTAGAATGTAATAAAAAATATTGTTCTAAACTAAGTTCTTGATTAACAGTGTACGAATCTATTAAAGGTATTACTTGCAAATTAAAAGCACCTATACCTTCCTTTTTAATTAAAGGTATCAACTTTCCAGTTGTTTTATGTGTATTATTAAAATAACCTATTAATCGACGAGCTAATGTAGAGGATGAACCTACATACAAACTACCTGTAGCTATATGAGAAAATATATATACCCCAGGCAATTGTATTTTACTTCTTACTGTACCTATAGATTGTAAAAATTTATCTGACCTTATAGTATTAGGATCTAAATTTGAGAATTCTAATCTTTTTTCACTAAGTATTTTATCTAACAATCCACTCAAAATAGCAATCAACATGTAAAGAAGTAAGAAAAAAAAACAAAATCATATTAAGGCTAAAGAAGAAATTAAAAATTATACTTTCTTCCAGTATTCATTCCAGATTTAATTTTACGGATTTGTTCTAATCCTTCGCTAGTTAAATGGACTTTATTTTCCATTAACGCCGCTACTTTACAGAAATCATTGTAATCCAATGCTTTGAATCCTTGAAGTGGATACTTATCAAAAAACGGAATAACCTTTTTATTTATATCTTCAAACTTAGATACTTTAAATTCAACAAAATCTTTATTTCTGAAACTAGTTATTCCACACCCGAGATTTTTCACTAAACTTTTCATTAATTCGAAGTCACGAGAATGTTGGCTTAAAATAAAAATTAAATTAACTGAAAATCCTGTTTTAGACGCTTTAGATTTAGAAATTTTAACAAAGAAACATCCCTCACCCTCCGTAAATCCACTCACTCAATTAGGATCCAGAGAAGTAGTAGTAGTATTGCTACCTGAAGAAGCAAGTCGAACTATTGAATTTACATTTGGAAGTGCATCTTTTATTTTATCAGACAGGCCTAAATTAAGGTCAGACTTTAAATTAATAATTTTATTAAATCCTTCTTCTGTTAAATGGTCTTTATTAGACATTAATTGTACAATTTTTTCCCAAATATTAAAATCAATAATCTTAGCACTTCTAAGAGGATATTCTTGAAAATGTGGAATAATTATGTTAACTAAATCACTTATTTTTGACACAGAAAAACTAGCTGATTCTCTGTAATTAGCGATGTTAATTCTACCTATTCCTCCAAAAAATGACTGAATTTTATGTAACAAAGGTAAATCTTTAGTATGTAAATCTATTATAAACCTTGATTCCACATACCTTCTTTTATTAATTGATCGTTGATATATATTAACATTAAAACAACTTTCACCGTCCGCGAATCCTGTAATATAGTAAGGATCTAGTTTTTCATTATTTTTTGGATTTGAAGAAGCATCGCCTTTTAATTGAGAATAAGTAGAAAAAGCAGCAAGAAAGTTAAAATTTTGAGTAATTTTAATACCAGAAAAAGCTAAAACTTTATTAACTTTTTCTGCTGTTATAGGTTTTCCTTCATTAATATATTTAATAGCTAATAGATGTGCAGACATTAAAGAACCTTTTTTTCCTAAAATTTTTGATCAATCAATTGTAGATTTATTGTTATTAGTAGAATAGAAATTTACACTAATAAAGCTAACAGAAAAGAAACAAGAATCAAAACAATTATGAATTAAAAATGGAATTTCATCAGCAAGAATGGAAACAACAGTACTAAAAAGAAATATAGCAAAGAAAAAAGCAAATCCAATGAGCACAGAGAAGACGATGTCTGTTAAGCGAAGACTTTTATAAATTTTCATCTTTTTTTTTGTTTTTCCGTATACGGTATTCTTAATCTATAGAAAGGCACAGACAATGACTCTCCGATTACTCTCTTAAAAAGAAATGCTATCGCCTGTGAATCCACCGTACAGCAGGGGTATTAGCCCCACCGTCAGGCTTCGCCTAACAGACT
>NW_003298921.1:73693-78843 GCF_000151645.1 Tuber melanosporum
AGACCATAGAAAGGTTCGCGCGTTGGCATCAATCCACAATAATTGTCCATTACATTGGGAGTTAGAGCTATTACTTTCTCTTCCTAATAAAAACTCAACCCTACGAGGATTCAAGTGGGCGAGGGGTCTCAAGGGAGGATCATTATCACCTCTTTAATTCTTTATCTTATGTCTCCACAAGCCATTCACCCGTCAAATTTCTTCGGAAGATTCTAATCATTGTAATTCACTGTTTATAGGTATCCGCTAATTTTGGTAATAGTTGAGTCACCCCCAACTCAATATTCATGCAAGACCGCATTTAACGGCCAGGGTGTTCCGCTACCTTAGGCTTTTCATTATTACTTGAATAAATTTCTGCTCAAGATCATAATAATTTGGACCATATATTCAATTTATTTATTAAAAAGACATTAATCTTTCTCTATATCCATCCAAAGCTTGAAATATTCATGCTCGCATGAGGGATGGTTATTATTTTAAATTGTTTAGCTTGTGGCCTCTGAGGATAATAAAAACTTTGTTAGGTATTTAGTACCAATCTCCCTTAACAGGAGACGGGATGATTGTAAAAATAAAAGGAGGGGATTAGGTTTACTATTTTAATAAACCATTTTTTGCAAAAAACCTAGCACAGCTTAGCCACGACCCATTACGCAATTAAATAAAACCTGCTTTAAAAAATAATAACACAACTATATTTTACTATTAATAATCCCTAATATTTCTTCTAAAGTTCTTTTTCTTTGTTTCCCTTTACTATCAGGATTCAATAAATAAACTAATTTGACTAATTCTATTAATACTTCTTTTTCCATAGTTTTTTTTTTATTGCTATCCAATTTTTCAATTATATAACAGAAATTTTCAAATTTTTCTGAACTGAATTTACTTGAATATTCTACTACATATTTTGAATAAAAAGGTAATACATATTTTTTAATATTTTGAGTACCCTTTTAAAGAATAGACTAAAACTTTGTCAGATCCAGATTTTTGAAGTACATTTCCAGAATTTTCAAATAAAGCTTTATAAGAATAAAGTATATTAATACCATTTTCATGTTGTAACGATATTCCATTCGAAAGTCTGTCATTTTTTACGATAGAAACAACTAATGCACCTTCCCCTTCCACAAATCCACCTAACCAATACCTATAATTCTCATGCTGAATTAAAGAATTTATTCTTTCCTGCTGATTTATCCCTAAAATATTATTCATATTGTTTTTCATTTATTTATTGTTATTATCACCTCTCATACCGGGTGTTTTAGACTATGTCGGGAAGATTCCATATCCTTGCGATAAAGAGTTTTTCTAGCTAATTGACAACGTCGGATAGCAAATCTTTAAGATTCACCTCCGAATTTCATGGTGGGCCTCACCAGAGGAACGTTCTTTTGCATCGTACTGGCTCCCATCTTCTACTACAAGGGTCACCGGCTATTTTGATCCCTATTATGCTTTTTTTACTACAAAAAACCCCACTAATAATATTTTTATTAATTAATTGTCAGAATTCATCATTCTATAATTAATAATAGAATTGTCCCAGCATATAGCTAAATTTTAATAGGGCCCTATAAAGTTTACTATAAATAAGTAAATAAAACTTAACAGTTTTTTGTAGACCCTAACGGATAAGGCCGCCATTCATAAGAGATTCCTATTTAAGCCTATGTTAAACACTGAGCTTATTTGTTATCCTTCAAACATTGGGCAGAGCTCACACTTTATACTTAGATTTTTATCTTTATGCAAAGTGCTTTGGTTGAAATAGGTAGGCCGTTTCAAGCTTTCCCCTTCTAAGAACCGTGCTTGCAACTTTCATCGCACACGGCTCAAGCAAATGATAAGTTATTTTGTGCCTTCTAGTATAACATACTCATACTAAAAGATTGTTTTTTATTTTTTATCACTAAATGCAATTAAAGAAGTTTTAATTTTGTTTTTTAAATTAGACTTATCTTCCTTAGACGGAACACCATCTAAGTTTTTTAACCAATCAGACATTATATCAATTTTAAGTAGCTTACGTTTATTTAAACGCTTAGCATTAAGTTCTTTAGCTAAATATAAAAATTGCAAAAATACATCTCTTTGAGCCAAAGTTTTACCTAAATGCTCCTTTGCGTACAAAATTTCTACCAAATTAATCCAGCGCTCAAATTCTAAACTTTTTGAACCAACCAACGGATACTTCTTAAAAAAAGGTATGATTTCATGCTTTAGAGTTTGTAAATTACGGAATGTTACCACACTAACTCCACATGTTCTATGATAAACACCACCTTCATTATTAAAATAACCATTTATTGCTTCTAAAACCACACGGTCCCCTTCATTTTGACTAACACTAAAGTCAATACCAAATTGAATACCCCAAGTATTTGCAACATCTGCATAAGCATATGCTGAAAAACTTCCTTCGCCATTCGAAAATCCGGCAATCCATTGAGGATAGAGTTTAAAATAAGCTAAAGTTTGTTCTACAGTTGTAAATTGTTCCATCATATTAAAATTATTAATTTTCATTTTAGTTGGTTTTATT
This sequence comes from Tuber melanosporum, assembly GCF_000151645.1. Classification (NCBI taxonomy): domain Eukaryota; kingdom Fungi; phylum Ascomycota; class Pezizomycetes; order Pezizales; family Tuberaceae; genus Tuber; species Tuber melanosporum. The sequence continues at coordinate 76,248 of NW_003298921.1, forward strand.
AATTAAAAAATTAGTTATTTCCTTGCTATTAAGCAATGATTGGAATAATGATATAGTTGGTATTCAACAGCTTTATGATTAGTTTTAAAAGCTTTCTGACTAATTACCGTACTAATATCTATAATAATTATATAAACCTTAACATAGATAATGCTTATTTAATAAGCAATTTTTATATTTATAATGAACCTTTTTGATTTTTTTATTACAAGGCTTAACAAATTAAATATTAATCTGAAAAGGATTTGTAATAAATTTAGTTTTTTTTATATATTTCCAATTAAGATATGAAGTATTGCTTCATAATTAATAGTAGCATTTAATGTAGAGAGTAGATATTCCACTCCCATTATTTACACAATTGTTATTTTCACCCAAATACAAGTCAGCACTCTTTCGAGTGGAAATTATTTCCTATCCAATTAATTACAAATCGGCCTTCGCTTTTTGTATGTCCTATACCTTCTAATAGTTAAATAATATTGCTATTATCCCTCCTGGTGATTGATTTAGATATAAGAAAAAATCTATCTACACACAGGTTATTATAAGGCTTACCCTGTTTCTTAATATGCACCTTTATGATAGCCTTAGAATTTTCCACTACGCCGGAGAAATTTGGTAGATCAATTAACACTTTAAAAGGAATGTTAATTCATTCTCACAATATCGTTTCAAATACTTTCGATATACTGTTTATTCGACGCCTTTAAGAAATTCACATTAAGTTATTCTTAGCTATCTAGCCTAATAAGATAGTTTCCACGTATTTAGGAAAGCTTCTCACATTGTCGATAAAGCTTAGTACTAATTCGTTACCAAAAAAGCACCTTTACCTAGGCTTAAGAAACTTAAATAAGCATTGATCTACGTCCTTAATGGTATTTCACCATATTGCATATTAAAACTTACAGGTCGCACTTTTAATTAAACAGTCGTACAACTCGATTTTATGCTACCTGAACACTACTTAATATTAATGGGGCGCCTAAATAAGCGCCCCCCGTAATGAACTGTACTCCTTATCCCTAAGTTACGGAGCTATTTTGCCGAGTTCCTTTATGATTGTTATCTCAAACGCCTTCGTATTCTCTACTTGCTTACCTGAGCTGGTATTTAGGTACGGTTAAGTGTTTATCGTTTTTCCTGAACTCTTCATCACTTATTATTTACATCAGCTATTGGGGCGCGATCACTCACTCCTAAAGAGAGTGAGGGCGTGCGACCCCAGAATGTTTAAAAATTTAAAGGTTATTACTTTATAAACAAGGTTTTCTCATCGTTTAGTCCTTTAGGTTAATAAACTTAGAGGCCGTTACTTTTATCTATACCATAAGCTTAAGGCGAGGTCAACCTATAGATTGGCCTTTATCGTTACTCATGTTAGCATTATCACTAGAGTTATATTATTTTTTCTTAAAAAGAACAAATTCTTTTATATCCCCTACGTTCCGCTACCCTATAGTTATACAATATAAATATTTATAACTATAGACAAGGTTTCGGTATATTATTTTAGATCCGTTAAATTTTCAATGCCTTTTTACATTGTTAACCAGTGCTCTATTACGAGGTCTTCAAAAAAATGGCTGCTTCTAAGCCTATTTCCTGATCGAATTAAAATCAAAAGACTTCCTTGATTTCACTTAATAATAATTTTGGAACCTTATTATAACACTTGTTGTGGGCTGTTTCCCTTTTGACATACAACCTTAGCATTCTATGTCTGATTATTCAACATTCATCATTACCATTCCTAGATTAATTTCTCACCAGTAAAATCTTCACGATTCCCCGAATACTTCATATACTTAATAATAAGAAGTTAACGTAAGTTTTTAATGAGATCTAAAAATTTCTGTACCTGCAATGATGTTATTTAAATGGCCTACTTAGATAGGTTTCGCGGAAACAAATATACCTCTTTAGCCTTTTAAGGCAGAGATGAGGTCTTTCTCCCTAAATAGTTAACTATCCATTTATTATTATTATTTTATTATTCTTACATTATATTTATTTAGCAAATGATGACGAAATAAAACCAAATCTGCCTTGGGTATTGACCATCTTTATAAACAAAAATATGTTTACTTATAATTTATCATATAGATTTCTCTAAAAATTTTGCCTGATTGAAGTACTTTTTTAATTGTAGTTCTACTTACAGTTAAAGCTTTTGCCGCTTCAGTAATAGTTAAATATTCTTTGCTTTCACCTGTTTGAACATTTTTTACCACAACTGCCACCCCATGATTTGCTGTTGTAGCCGCTGAAATTTTACCACGTGTTTCATCTGATAGCACAATAAGAAGATTTTGCTCTTCCACATTTAGGGTGGTAGCTAATAATGAATTAATTTACTTTTTTAAAAATATATCTATCTTTATATGGTTTAGTTTGATTAGTACGAATATACTTAGAAATTGAACTATGTGCTGGAAGGTTTAAAGCTCTTGCAGCTTCACCCATTGAATTATAAGTAATAGTAGTTTTTTCTTGAAATCAATAACTTCTATTTCTTTTGCGGGCTTTTCTGATCCTTCTACTTTTTTATTACCTATCTAAAAACGACCAGAAATCTCTATTTTCTAAGCAA
>NW_003298921.1:79402-89982 GCF_000151645.1 Tuber melanosporum
CTGGACGGGAGACAGAGTAGGTGAATTGGGTAGCGTCTTAGCAATATTAGACATTATTTTACGAGTTTCATCTGAATGTTTATGGCCTGTATGAGTATCAGACATTTGTTTACGAGTTTCATCTGAATGTGTACGGTCTAAAAATGGAGCAGTAGGATCCAAGGAGATATTGTATTTTGTGTGAGAATAAACCAAAATAGTACTTCTCTCTTATTAGAGTATCTTTTTCTTTACAGTATTCAAGAATCTCTAAAGAAAATTTATGATAACCATATTTAAGCAAAGCTCTACAGATAGGCATACAATTATCAGATTCTAAATATTTAATAGAATAGTATTTATAGAATCTATTTCGTAAATCTATAGAAGAACCTATATATTTTTTACCGTTAGTTAAATTGGTAAACATATAAACGCCTGATTTTACTCTGTTTTCTTTCAGAATTTTAGCTTTATCAGCCTCAACATTAGAATAGAATTTTACTGGAATTGAAACTAAAATATTATTTTTAGCCTCAGAAATTTTGGCTTTTGTTTCATCTGACAACACACGACCCGTAGCTGCTTTAGAGAGATTTTTACGTCCTTCCTCTGATAAATTTGTTCTTTTAGCACTCATCTTGGCTAGAGCCTGTTCTGAGTGTTTATAACCAAGGGATGATGTAGCTTCTAGTAGAATATTATATTCTGGTTTTAAATTTTGAATATAATAATTTTCTCTTTCTAATAATTCAGAAGGTGGACAAAACTCCAAAATTTCTAAAATAAACTTTTCATGTCCATATTTTTTGATTGCATTATAAATTACCATTTTTGAACTATTTAAGCGCTTTTTACTATAATAAACATAAAATCGTGCTCTTAAATCATTAGCTTCTCCAATGTATTCCTTATTATTTTCCTTATTAATCCAACGATAGATACCTGAATTTCCCTTACTATCCTTAAAAATCTGAACCTTATCAAGCTTAGCATTTAAATATCTGTATAAAGGAGTAACTAAATTTCCCGATTTTGAATAAGATCTTTGTTGATTCAGATTTAATGAAAGGAATATAGTTAAATCAAGGGAATTGAAAGTGTAGTAATTTCAAATGTACACTAAAATAACTACAAAAGTAAAGAAGACAATACCCTGTGACAGAAGACCTTTGATTTTTAACATAATTATTTTTGTTTTATTTTTAACTTAATCAATATAAAGCACAGAGGACAGGATATCGCAGACTTTAATAATATTCAGTTATACACTAGGCTAGATTACAGGTAGGACCGTGAAAGAGGAGGTCTAGTCCCCTAAGCATGGCTTCTGTCACAGGGCTTAGCCCATTACATTGGACTTAATTCTACTTGTTCTTTACCCATGATCTCTTTATCATTTAATGCAAGAAGAACCTTAGTCCCACTACCCCCTTATAATCACGGTATTGAGCTACAACCATAACCTGGTCTAGTATTTCTCACGCGTCAACTAGGGCATAACGAAATATTATCGTAGATTACGATAGAAACATTACCACTTACCAATACCAATAAATTACTTCGCACCAAAAGAATGTGAAAATGAACCAAGTTAAATAATAGAAGGAATCAAAAAAATATCCGCCTATCATTTTTTTTAATGTAGAATAATACGGTAAAACCGTAATTATAAATTTGAAGTCTTATAATAATAACATTTAACTATCCATTTAACGGGAAAATAGAATACGCACTGGATTCCCATTCAAAGATTAGAGAATAAGTTTTAATCCTATGCAAAGCACAAGAAACATAACTTTTCTAAACAATTCTATTCCCCTGCACCCTTTCAGGTGAGGTTTGACTATATCTTAAGCTTGCGCTAATCAACTTTTAGTCGATGAACTGCACACTAAACTAAGTTTGTGCTTGGCTGCGGATTGCCCATTTCCTTTCGTACATTAATTTCGATTTTACCATACCATGAGTCATTACCTATGCCACAATATCCGTCACCGCTATTGCTTGGTTGAAATTACTTTAGGGGTTTCCCGCATTTTGATGATTTTGAGCAGAAGGTTCTCTCCTACATTCTGGCCAAAAAAGATTTCTCATTTCTTTTTTCCACCAGCTATCCTAGTCAGTTTTGTCTTTCACCAACTTACCACAATTCATCGGATATCTTTACAACGATAACCCGTTCGAACTTTTATAATTCTGATTATGGTAAGATCACTAGGTTTCGGGTCTAATTTTAGATATTTTGTCATATATATTATAATCGTTTTATCTGGGCAATACTGCTTACATCTAATATTAACTTGCTAACCCATTATGCAAAAGGTACGCTCTTATTATTTATTTAAATTTGTTTTCGAGCTGCTTATAAAATTACTATTTCATATTATTCCCTCTCGGTACTATTCACTATCGCTAATATATCATATTTAGCCTTAGAGGAAGGTTCCCCTTTATAATTCAAACAGATTAATATCCATTTTACTTATTTATTTATAGGCTTTTCTATTTTCATTCACACTAATAATAGAATCTCCTTTGATTTATTTTCCTAAAGTTACTAAGAGCCTTCTTTTCACTTCGTTTTTTACTTAATTTCTCTAAGAGTTCATGTGTATTACTAAACACAAATTAAATAAATAGTTGTTCTCTCTTGTGATATATTGCTTATAATCCATAATAATTTCTTTATATACTTTCCAAGATAATTTAACCCTCCCACCTAAAAGGAATTAATAATAATCTGGTAGATAATACATTCCATATCGTTTAACATTACTTATAGAAAACTCTTAATATATTTAAACAATTATAATTAATATTACATATTTGAACAAAAACCGTAGCTCTAATTGCTCCTGTATCCACCTACAAAAGAGAGGGGGTGCCATTGTAGCGTAGTGAGGCCGTACGTGCGGCCCCTTTGGGTGGGCATAACCGCCACCGCAACGCTAGACTCTCTATACTAATATTTACTTTGTATAAAGGAAAGTATAGATGGGGCGCTTAAATAAGAGTGCCCGCCGAAATAAATATTTGGATAGATAATTTTCCTTTTAATCACAGTTAGAGTTTTGTAAATTTTTATAATTTTAGTTCTAGCGGAGCTAGGAGTGAAGGAATTTTAGCATAAAATAAGGGGATATAGAATTACAATCAAATGATTGTAAGTTTTTCCTCTCCCCCCCCCATCTAAGATGGGTTCGCTGCAGCATGCTTATTGTCCTCCGGACATACAAAAGAAGATAAGGGAGGGAGGAGTGAGCAAAAGCTAAAAGGGGATAAGAGCACTCTTTTTAATGTTTCAGAAGGATCGCAATATTCTAAGATTTATAATTTAAAATATTAATAATCATATAACCCTAGAGCCTTACTAAAATATCCAAAAAATCTACTTAAGAACCAATATTTTTCTCTTAGGTATCCGACGCATTTTAATAAAATCCCTCCTTTCAGGTTTATAATTATTAGTAAAATAAAAAATTGTTTGACATTGATAAAATACTATCTGTATAGTTAGTTAAAAAGAAAGAAGACTTTTATTTATAGTTATTCCTATTGGTTCTTGTAAACGTCTAGGGTAATATGCAGTTAATGATAATAATATAACTTCCATTTTAAATATATCAAAACTATACATTAAAAATAAGTGCAATAAATCATAATAGTATCTATTAATAGGACTAATAATATAATAGGGACGCTTAAATAAGCGCCCCGTAATTAGGCTGGAGGATGCGAAGCTTGGCTTGCCTAGCCTAAAAGTAGCCCCTATAACATCGTAAGGGCACTACTCGATTTAAGAATCTAAATAATTATAAGCTTCAAATGCCCACGTCAACAAAAAGCATAACTATCGTATGGAATTGAATCATAATTAAAGAAGAATCCCTTTGTACCGTGTACGAAAGTTTTTATAATACTATATTTCGGATTATCAGGATTTGAACCCAAAAAAATCCCGTCCCAAACGAGACGCCTCAACCACCCTGGCTCTAATCCGTATATAGAATATTATATCAGATTTTTGGAAGGCGCTTACTTTAGGCGCCCCCCTTACTAATTTGTTTTATTATTAGATACCGCCTGAGACTAGGATAAATATTAGAACGTTTTCCAGTATCGGTTTAAGATACTACAACCACTGTTCCTATTGCTTCACTCAAATTTATAATGAGCTCTTTCAACTTTACCTAATGTTATGACTTATTAGAAACTCACATTTTTCCTTAGCCGAATACCAAGCCTCATCTGAGTTTTTTAAACCTACAATCTTTAAATTTTCTTAAGATTTTAAGTATAAATATAAATAAGCGCCTCCACAAACTCCAAATAAGCCTATGTAGTATTACCTCTTTACTTTATTAATTATTAAATTGCCTTTGTCAATCAGCTAGATCCATTTTATGCTCTAACCTAATTTAAGGTATCTCCATTTTAACATTTTTAAATATATTTACTTATAGAAATATATTTAAATTTTAATAATATTTTACCTAAATAAATATTTAAGCTTATTACAAAAACAAATTTAAAAATTATATAGTCCGGGTTTAAATTTGAATTTATTGCTTAAATTAGGGATAAAGAGTGCATAGATAAATAAATAATTAAAGAATTCATAGAATTCTTCCTACAATTCCATAGAATTGTTAAATTAAATATTAATAAATGCCTAAAATAAAGATTATAGATATAAAATATTAATAAATATTCATTAGAATCCGTAGGATTATTCCCGACACGCCTTTGTTATTTTAAAAAATCTGTAATTTATAACTAATAAAAATAATTATTGTCAAAATTTCTTAATAATTCATAGAATTATTCTTTAAAATAATAGTATTTATTAAACCTTTGAGTAATTATAGGCAAAACCTTGGATATTCGAAAATTATCTACTTTTTAAAATATGCTTTCCCTAAAAATTCGTAGAATTTTCTACCTAAAATTTAGAATATGATAGTAAGGAACCACTCATAGATTTAAAAGAGCAATAAATAATATATTCAGAAAAATCAGGGCCTTTATAGGTACAATTCGATAGAATTGTAAAGAAAAAAGAAAAAGAATAAATAATATGGGACCCTACGGGTCCTTCACGGTGCCTTAGAATTATTAATCTTGTAAGGAGTTAACTGAATAATTAAGGAAAAATAATTAAATATTAAAGAAAAAGAATTCCATATAATTTTTAAAATGTTAAAAGAGAAAGAAATTAAGGAATAAACTTTTAAACTTGGACCCCTTGGGACCTTTGGAAATGTTTTAATTAATTAATCTTGTAATGAATTTATAGCTTAATTAAGAATAATCTAGTAAATATTAAGATAATAAAGAATTCATAGAATTCTAGGAAAATTCCATTTCCATAGGAATTTAGTGCCTAATTAATGCTAGTTTTGTATATTAAATAAGAAAAAATTAATGAAAGTTTCCTTGAAACTTGGGCCCTGTACGGGGTCCTCCATACTCCTCCGGAATTAAGTAAAATAAATCTTTGTCTAACTAATTCTTATTAATGCTAAATCTATCTTAAATAATAATTAAAATCAATCTTAATCTAAAAAAGTCCTTAATAAAAAAAGAAAATTTATAAAATTATTTAAAAGTTTGTTCCAAACTTGGGCCCATCCACTCTTTGGGTAGGATGGGAACAAAATACTAAATAAAGATAAAAAGATCAAATAAGTAAAAAAAAAAAAAAAAAAATCCATAGATTTATTAAATAAATAAAAATCTTAAATTATTCTTAAAATAATTTGGACCACAAGCATTGGGTCCATTTCCTCGGATTTATTCTTATTTATTAAAAAGTTATTCTTCTCTAAAATAAATAAATTTGATCAAAAATTATTCTAAATGCTAAATATGTTTATAAAATTGGGACCCTTGGGTCCTTCCCTCGGATTTATAATTAGGTTTAAATTAATGACAAAGCTCTTAAAATATCTAAAAATTATTAAAAATTTAATCTAGACAATGTTTATTAAGCCTGAGCCCACTTAATAGATAAGAAATAAATAAAATAATTCATAGGATGCTTTTCTCTCTCCCTCAATTCCCAAATAATTATTCTTAAAATAAATATTAATCTAGATAAAATATTTAGAAAATCTATCGGATTTTCCCTTGGAATAAAATCTTAAGAATCCTTAGATTCTTCCCTCCCTTGCACCAGATCTTAAAAGGAATTAATTAAGTCAAAAATAATGAGAAATTTAAATTAAATTTCTAGAATTTACATAGAAATTCTTAAGTTATTTTTAATCTTAAGATCCGGTAGGATTTTCTGTAGGCTCCCTTTATTGATCCTAACCCCAATTAATAAAGTCCTATATAAATAAAATCCGAAGGATTGTTTCCAATTAAGGAAGACCCTATGGGGTATTCTAATCAAGGTAAGAAATCTTAAAATACCGAAATAGAACTTTTAAAGACTCCATAAGGGTTAGGTTTATTATTAAATAAACCATTTTTGTAAGAAAAAGTAAAAGCGAGAAAAAAGACGCAAAGAAGTAAGGAACATACAAAATTTAAATTGGAATTGGGACATAACTGTTCCTCCAATAAAATTAAGAATTTATCAATTAATACAGATTGGATGACGATAAATTTCTGATTAGAATAATACCGAGGGCAAAGGTGGATATAGGGCAATAAATTGAAGACCGATTACCGGAAAAAAAAAAATGATAACAATACCAAAAAAAAAAGAAACATTTAACACTCATATATAAATATCAACATATTATCACGAGAATGTATTACAGGTCGGGAATTAGATAACAAGATAAATCGCTTATCTTTATTTAAAGGTTTCGATAGCCAAGTACCAGAACTTTTTGAACCGTCTTGTCACCAAATATTGACGTCACGAAAAATTCTATTGAACCAATAATGCCCTGCTGGGAAAAAACCATAGTCAAAAATGTAAGGAACGACAGCAACATAAGGATAACCATTAACATAAATTATAAATCATTCTCCTATAATATTTGGATATAGTTTACATAAACTTCCACCTGTAGGATCTAAGTAATCATAAAAAGCCTTAACCCTAGCATTGGGTCAACCCTGGAAATTTTTCATAATTTAAGTGATGTTGAACCTGACATCTCAAAATCTACATTTATAGGTCGTTGTTGTGAATTATTATATAACTCATATAGATTCCACATTATACCACATATTACTAAACCAAACGCCACTGAAAATAAAATATAAACATACCCCTCGATGGGAGGAATACCAATAAAACAATATATGCCTGCCGAAAGTTGTATGTACTTGCACTTGGAATGTAAGTTATATAAAGCTAATACTTCTAAGTCAGAGAGTATTATTTTTTTACTAATAACTTTTTGTTTCAGTACCCAAGGGCAAACAAAAAAGAAAAATGGGCAAGCCACATCTGGGTTTTTGGGGTTAGGTTTACCATTTGGTAAACCATTTTGTAAGCAAAAGTAAAAGCAAGAGAAACGCAAAGGCGAGCAAATACGAAAAGTAGTAAGTAATATAAAAAGTTGATAGCTTATTGTTCCTCCAATCATGTCCAAAACTTTTAGATAGAAACGGATTGTATAACTATAGGCATAGAAGAATGAAGTATACCGCAAATTTCTGAAAAAGTACAAGGAGGTAACCGCTCATATAAATCCTTTATATAGCAATCCGAATTTAATATCTTGAGTTTGATAATATCTTTCTGTATCCATACTACTATCGAAAAACAAGATTTTTGAACTGTTATCGGACAGGGATTTATTAGGTTTTTTAATAGAAAGTTCTAGGATTTTCTTTCTGTTTTCTTCTATTAATCTATCTAATTTAAGAGAAACTGAATTATCCAATAAGTTTTTATCATCAAATTTTCATAAATAACCATGAAAAGGTTTTCCTTTTTTAATATAGTTAGAAAGGGTATCTCTTTTAATAATTATGCCTAAATTAATTATAAAATAAAGTACGCAAGAAACTAAAGAGGGAAATTCTAGTACATTATCCTGAGAAGTTTGATCCTGAGGTTGAAGAATAATAGATTTACTTCTTCGACTTCCTGAAGCATAAAAAGCTTGACGCTCTTTATTTAATCAATCTAAAAACTCAGTCTCTGATAAGTTAATAAGGTTTGCAGTAATAATGGGGAAACTTAATAGAATAAAAAGCCCAGGGAAAGGGATTTTGGTGTCTACATATTTGGGACAACTAGACGGATGTATACCTAAATGTCTTTTTAAACTAATTGTGGATTGAGCGTGATAATAAAGAATTATTGCAGTAATATCATAAATGTAGACGGATTTTCCTAATTGCGGATCAAAATTTACAACTCTTAATGTATTTAAGTTATATTTTTTATCCAGTAAATGATATTGTTCTAAGAACAAACAATCAATATCTTTAAATCGATGTTTATCTAATTTATAAATTTTGTTAAGTTTAAATGCACTAAGACCATACCTAGTAATAAAAGGTAATAATAACCCAACTTGAGGCAAATTATCCTTAAAACAATAAGCCATACGTCGAACCAGAAGATTAGAGGAACCCACGTACTTAAAATTTGAAGCTATGTGTGTAAAAACGTATACCCCAGCGAAACCACCACTATGTACAGATTTTCCTATTACCGCAGTAAATGACGCTTGCGTGTCTTTTGTAATTGGTAGGTCAAATTCTATACCTTTAACGCCTAATAATTCTTCTAATTTTTTTTCAGTAATTGCAACTTTTTGGTTAGAGAGTATATTATTTATTACTGTAGCAGTAGTTGTGTTACCACTATTAATGTGATCTAGAGCTAAATTTTCAGGACGATTAGATATAGATTGTTTAATCTGATTATCTTTATTTAAAGGGGTTAGGTTTACTGTTGTGTAAACCCTATTGCTAAGAAAACCAAAAGAACCACGAGAGAAACAGAAACGCGCAGGAGAAAGGATAAATAAATTAAATACAAATTGAGTCATTACTGATTTTCCAATCATGTCAAAAACTTTTCAATCGATACAGATTGGATAACGATAGGCATAGAGCTATGTAAAATACCGCACACCTCGGAACATTGCAATTGTACTCTACAATTATTTTTAGTGTAATAAATAAAATTTATGTAATTATAGATTAATTTACTCTAAACATGTAAAATATGTTTAAAAGATCAAATATAATGAATGGTATTCATTGTGTTTACCTTCAAAACTACTAATGCAACAATAAAATATATTAACTATGAGTACCAAGTCTTTATAAAACCCATAAAGATACACCTCACAAAATAATAAAAAAAAAAAAATCACTACCGTTCGATGTGAGAAAAGGAGTCTCAAAGTATCTAATTGAATCCATAATACTTTCGAATCTCTTTTCAAAATTTTCCCCTTTAACTAATATAGGTTTATTTTTCTTATTAACCATCAAAGAGTCTGAATTTACTTTTAATTTTGTATATTCATCAATTATTAACCCTACTTCTTCAAAATCAATAGGTATAAGTTTATCTGAGTACTTACACAAGAAATAATGAAACACTTTCTCATTTTTTATATATTTAGTAAGAGTATCTCTCTTAATGGTTAAACCAAATTTTCTTAGATATTCTATACAAGATGTTAAAGAATAAAAATTTAAAGTATGACCAATAATAGAAGAATCTACAAAAGTATTTCCTTCCAGAATTTCTAATGTGACAGGAATATTACGTCGAGTACCTAATGCATACATAGCTTGTCTTTCTTTTTGCATTATATTTACTAACTCTTCAACGGTAATATTGCTACTTAAAGCTGTAGGAATAGGATGGCTTAATAATAAGAATTTATTAAGATAAGGAATTTTAGAATCTATATATTTTCTACAAGTTTGCGTGTGTATTTTTAAAACTCTTTTTAAATCAATTTGAGATTTAGCATGATAATAAAGAGTACTACAAGTTATATCATAAACATATACACCTTTACCTTTAGAAGGTCCTGCATTAACAACTCTTAAAGTATTCAAGTTAAATTCTTTACTTAATAAAAAGTATTGTTCTAATAATAGAGTATCTTTACTATTAAATTTATTACCATCTAATTTAAATATTACTAATTTAAAAGCTCCTAACCCTTCTTTATGAAGAAGAGGTAAAAATTTTCCAGCTAAAGGAAAATCACCTTTAAAATAGTAATTCATTCTACGTCTTAGTAAATTAGATGAACCTACATACTTTTGACCTGTATTTTTATGTATAAATAAATATACACCAAAGAACCCTTTATATTTGGATATACCAGTCAATTTCGCTAAAAGTTTCTTATCTTCCGGCGTCACCACAGGAAGATCAATTTCTACACCTTTAACTTTTAATAATTCTTCCAATTTATTATTAGTAATAGATAAATCTTGATTTAATAATATTTTATTAATAACTGAGTGAGTGATAGGCATCCCACTATTAATATGCTCTAGAGCTAAAGACTCAGGATTATTTTCCGAATGTCTAAATGTACTAGTTATAAAAGATCTAATTAAAGGTACTACAGCCATAGAACCTAGTCCATATAAATTTAATGGACGTTCATTAATCATAAAATGATTTTTTCAATTACTTCTACTAA
>NW_003298921.1:90352-114267 GCF_000151645.1 Tuber melanosporum
GTGCGAGCCAGCCCTCCAAGGCTGTCGGCATTTCCCCTGGTATCGGGTGGTGGGGTTTGACTATATCTTAAGCATTGTGTTTATAACACCAATCACCGTTTAGTCGATGAACTGCATACCGTTATTAGTTTATTATAAGGTACTTGGCTGCGGATTGCCCATTGAATTATAAATCTTGATTTTACCATACCACGAGTCATTACCTGTGCCATAAGTTATGTTACCATACTTACTTGGTTAAGATTGCTTTAGGGGATTCCCGTCAATTTGATGATTTATAACCATAGGTTCACTATGATTTTGGCCTCATTATTAAAAACAAAATTTGTTTTAATAAAGTACATTGCAGCAATATACTGCAGGTATATATAGTAGACCATAGAAAGTCCCCTCTCTATTAATAAGAACAGAAACTTGATTTAAACGCGACAGAAAATTACAATTAAGATTTCTTTTATAAAGATTGTTTTTTTATTTGGTCCTATACCTGTAATAGTTCCTTTAAAATCAGGCTCATAATAAAATTCATATTGTCCCTTGTATAACTTAGGAGGATTCATATAATTTTTTACAAATCCAGTATCATTTACATGCTTTCTTCCTAAAAAAAACAAGCAAGTCTGATACAGTATTAAATAATAATGCAGTCTTATTTTTAGTATCAAATAAAACTATTGACTTAGATAAACTGGATTTTTTACGTTCTGGATTACGTACTCCAATTCTACCTTTTACATCCGTTTTTCAATCTGGGTGCATTACAAAGAAAACTTTATCTCTATTAGGACCTACCATAACTGGACGTTCTAGATTTATATACCGTCTAATATATTTACTGTCATATTTTCCGTCAAGACTCAATGCAGCATCACTAGGAGTATCAAAAATTCCATACAACGTTTTTTTTTGTCTTTACAAAGAGCAAAGAGTTTCCCTTTTTCAAATTGTCATAAATCGACATCTGAGATTCAGGTAATTCTGAGTGACAATATATAGGTGAATCCTGTGATAAAGGAAGTGAAGGATCTACTAAAAAAACATTCATATCTAAAACAGGACTAAATACTGAATAATTTTCCAAGTTAATGTATCGAGCTAATGTAGTATTAGGTATGCCCAAAGAAATAGCAGCTCTATTTTTAGAAGGATAAACTAACAAAATTTCACGATTTGGACCTTTAACTGTTAGTGGTATTGAACTATCAAGTTGTGGCAAATTGCTTTTTTGTAAATTAACAAAAGGAAAAAGAACTGTGAATCTATTATTTAATTTAGGGAAATAATGAGTTAAAAAGGCTTGTTCATAAAGACGAGCTTCTATTCCTAAATCTAAACTAGGATTTTGTTGTAAAAAAGTAATTATATAATTATTTGTAATAAGAATTGGCTTTCAAGTAAATCGCTCTCAACCTAATTCTCTTACTGCAAGATATAAAGCACTATTTCCACCTCTAGATGGACGAATACTATTTACCAAATGACTTTTAAACCTAGTATTTAAACAAACTGCCGAACCTATGTATTGAAAACCTCTTTCTATACACTCAATAAGATAAACACCAGATTTTCCATTAAATATTTTAGGATGGTTTTTTTTTTGTCATTACTTTTAATAAAATAATTATCATAACCTGTTGTTCTAGGCTGATTGGTCGCAAATATCCCAATCGAACCAGACAGAGTTAATAAATGCAAACAATTGTTTTTAAGATATAATTTTAAAGGATCCGAATCTTTTAAATTTTCATACATATTTTCCAATGTTTTTGAAGCATTTCTTATATTTTTAGTTATATTTAATTTAATCAATTTATTATCAAATTTAAATAGAACATAAGCATTGTGATTTAACTGTTTCATTATAAATTAGGAATATTTGAATTTAAATTTCTATAGGCTTTTAAGCCTTATGGTTATTTTATTTGTTCATTATCTAGTTTATGTCCTAGAGAAGGAATATAGATTTATTAATTAAGCAATTTATTAGCTGCTTTAAATCATGACCTTTTTGTTATATCATATTTCCTGTTTTATTAACTAATCGGATTTATGGATAAACAAAAATCGAGGAGCTTTTTAATATTTAGTTTTTCTTCTTTGAAACACAAGATTTTTTGTGTTTTTACATTAAATTATTAGCAGTGATTACTATTACTTATAGAAAATTCGATTGCGCTTTCTATTTTTTACTTTATAAACAAAAAAGTCCTACAGGCAAGAAACTAGCGTAGCACAATTATATTATTTTTAATCATTTGTCATTCCTTAAAAATTAATTGTATTATCTGTCGGACTATATCTTGATTGTATTTAAGGAAGAAAAAAAACTAATCATACAATACACCTCATATAGTCTCTGAGGAACTTTTTAACTAACTCTTTTGGCTTAGGTATACACCGCACTACAAAAACGGACCGATCTGAGTTATTAAAAATTAATTTCCTGCTGATTGTCCATTGTTTGCATCTCAATAATTTTTACCTTATTAGTATATTGAGCTTTAGGGTATTCCAGCATATAGAGGTTTTGGGCCTAATAATTAAAACCCGGATAGGCGTCACATTTAATAGCTAAAGCGGGTGATGCAAAGGAATGAATTACGTCGGCACTAGTGATGATAAATCTAACATGAGTAAGTTCTGGCAGTATAACTCTATTATCTACTTCTAACATTCTTAAACCACCATCTTCTAAATCTTCTTCAGGAATCATGTAAGAATCAAATTCAATGTTTTCATTATCATCATTTAAAAAATCAGAATATTGATAACTTCAATACCATTGATGCAATAATATCAGAAATTTAAGTTAAAGTGATTGTCACAGCTAAAATTTATTATATAAACTTATCCATATAAAAACTATTTATTAAAACTCTACATTTTTCTTCCTGAATAATAAACACAATTTTTTATAAACTAATCTCTATATACCTAATTTATACATCATTGAAGAATGCATATATGGTAAAACTAACTCTTTTAGAAGCTGCTCTTATATAAATCGAATACTTATCTTTAGGAGTATTCCCCCCTTTTTTTGAAAGTAATTGTGCAGTACATTTTAAACCAAATTTAGTTTCAAACATACTTATAAGTAACTCAACTTCTTCCTTAGTAAAATTATTAGTAGCTATTCTTACACTTTTAGAATATGGCAATCAACAACCATCATCCATTATGAGAAAAGCTAAAGACATAGGTGTTAAATAATTAATTAGTTCAGGATGTATTATTTTTACACCATTAACATAAAACAAATCATAAAGTCAATTTAAACTACTAAATGTAAATATATCAAATTCATAGCCATAATATACTTTTTTTATATTTGATTTATTTATAAGAATTTTTTTATATTCTCTTGGTCCTGCTGTAGTACAATAACCTCTTTCGAAGAAAAAATCGTATAAGAAAAACAAATAGTCTTTATGTCGACCGCTTTGGCCGACTCTGAAGCTAGTCCCTTTATTTTTTGCTGCGTGAAAATCTCATCACTTTCCTCGCCACTCTTAGGGCACATACGCCTCGAATTGACGAGCTAAGATATTAAAATTTAATCTCTTTCTTCCTTTTTCTCTTATACCCTCATTCGCCCGTGGCAGGATAGGTATTCACCTATTATTTTGAATAATCTCTTAATGAATTCATACCAGATTTAATTTTTTTTATTTCCTTTAACCCTTTCGTAGTTAAATGGGCTTTATTTTTCATTAATTCTGCTATTATACAGAAGTCCTGAAAATTTAACTTTTTTACACCAATTAAAGGATATTTATTAAAAAGGGGAATAATTATATTATTAATGTCAGCAAACTTAGTAACTATAAAGTTCACTCGACTATTAGTTGGTATTTCTACTACAATACCACAACCCAACTGTTTTTGTATACTTCAGAACAAAGCTTTATCTCGGATATGTTGAGAAATGTTAAAATTTAAGTTGACACTAAATTTCATTTTACATTGTTTATTATGGGAAATAGTTAAAGTAAAACACCCCTCTCCTTCTGTAAACCCTGCTATTCAGTCTTTCTCTATATATTTGGCTATTTCAACTACAGGTCTTTTATTAATATCCAATGGGTATTTTTTTGCTAATTCCCCTTTAAATCCAAGATTAAGACAAGCTCGTAACTCACAAATTTTGTTTAGCCCTTCTATGGTTAGATGCTGGTTTTGAACCACTAATTTAACTATCCTACTAAATAACTCGAAATCTGCTTTCTTTTTGGTTAATAATTTATATTGATTAAAATGTGGTATAATAACGCTACTAATATCTTTAATAGATCTCACAAGATAATTTACTTCTCCGGTTTTTTTATTTATGTTTATATTCCCGACACCAAAATATGCTTTAATTTTATTTAGTATCTGAAGATCTCTCCCGTGTAAGTTTATACTAAAAATAACTTGCACTTTTCATCCCACTTTTCGTTCACTATTCTTGGTGATTGAAACAATGAATGAACCCTCAGCATCAGTGAATCCTGTAATTCAATAAGGTTTAATAATTACTTCTTCACATAGGAGACCTTTAGGGAACTTATCCTCTCAGGGAACCAGTCCACCTGATACATTATAGTCTTTATATCTTAGCGAGGAGAGATGAAAAGACCTAGAGGGGAATAAGAGAAGACAACCTACTAAAACACTAATAACATCAATATTATGAGGACCTATTCTTTTGTAAGTATAGGTCTTAGTATGAAATTGTCTACTATTAGAATTAGATTTAGTCAGGATTTGTCTAGAAGATGAGATTAAAAAACTTTTAAATCTCTTAGATAAATTTTGATGCGGATATATAATATCAAAAGCTTTACTTTCTTTTTGTTAAGCTTTTATCAATTTTTATAAGGTGATCTTGTAGCTAGTAAATTATTAGCCAATACTTTTTAACTATTTTGTTAAAAATAAAGGCTATAAACAAACCAGTAATAATGAGATAAAAGTTTGATCTCAAATAGGCCAATTTGCCTAATCTATATATCCTGTACTACTAGATAAAAGGGGGCTCCAGACCCCCTTTCGGTTCATAATATATTTATAGAATAGTGTTGAATTGGTCATATAAGCTCAAATTTTCGTTCTATAAATAATGCAAGAATAATCTCTATAATCCTAATTTATATAACATACTAGGATGCATATAGGGCACTATCAGCTCTCTTAGTCTAGGAAGAGAAGCAACCTTAATGTAAATGGAGTACTTATCCTTAGGAAAATTTCCTTTCCCCTTAGATAGCTTCTGCACAGTACAATCTAAGCCAAACTTAGTATTAAACATCTGTACTAAGAATTCCACCTCTTGTAAGGTAAAATTATTAGTAGAGATTCTAACACTCTTAGAACCTTTTACTCAACCACCATCATCCATAATAAGAAAAGCTAGAGATATTGGTGTAAAATAATTAATAAGTTCAGGTTTTATTACCTTTATACCATTTACATAAAATAATTCATATAACCAATTTAAGCTACTGAACGTGAAAATATCAAATTCGTAACCATAATACGTCTTTGAAACTTTGGAGGCATTTATAAGGGTTGTTCTATATTCCCTTGGACCTGAAGCTGTACAATACCCCCTTTCGAAAAAAAAAATCTATATAAAAAAAATAGATAATCTTTATGTCTAACACTTTGTCTAAAACGAAAATTTGTACCTTTTACTCTAGTTTGACTAATTTATTAGCTATAGTCATAATAAAATATTTATTCAGGTCGAGGAGGTTAGTTACATCGCCAATCGCCTTTTAATATGTTATTATTTCCTTATTCTCATCTAGACTTATTATTAATTTCCCTTTACCTTTGATTATTTAAGTAGGGCAAATCTCGCGAACTAGGTTGTAATATCATCCTATTTTTCATAATCTATTCCTGTGTTCATTCCAGACTTAATTTTTCTAATCCTTCAGAGGTTAAATGAGCTTTGTTTTTCATTAGTTCGACAACCTTACAAAAATCCAGAAAGTTTAACTTTTTGGTTCCCTGTAAGGGATATTTGCTAAAAATCGGGAGAAGTATATTAACTATATCTGTTAAATTAGTGACCACAAAATTAACTCGAGATTTTGACGGAATTTTAAATATGTTGCCACATCCCAAACATCTCTGTATATTTATTAACAAAGAGCTATCACGAATGTGTTGAACTATGTTAAAATTTATTTTAACTGCAAATCCAGTTTTGGTTTTAGATGGAGTAATATTTACATAAAAACAGCCTTCTCCCTCTATAAATCCAGAAAGTCAATTAAGATCTATATTTTTTGTTAATTCAACTATAGGTCTTTCTACTGGTTTTATATTAGGGAAGTTTTTTGCTAGTACTTCAGATAGACCATTATTAAGCGAAGCTCGTAATTCCACAATTTTTTTTTAAACCATCTGGTGTTGTATGTTGGTTTTGAATAATTAAGTTAACAATAGCTTTAAATAGCTCAAAATCTGCCTGTTTTTTGGTTAATAGCTGATATTTACTAAAATGTGGTATAATAGAAGAATAAATATCTTTGACAGATTTTACAGTATAATTAACTTGGCCCGTTTTTTTATTTACTACTATAGTACCTACACCAAAAAATGACTTAATTTGATGTAATATTGCTATATCTCTCCCATGTAATTTTATAGCAAAAATTGCTTGTACTCTTCAACCTAATGCTCGTCCACTACTCTTTATTATAGAAATAATGAACGAAGGCATCCGAAAATCCAGTTACCCAAATAGGATTAAGAAGAATCATACTTTTCTCGTCTAAGATTTGAATGCCCTTAATATTTGAATTTGTAACCGATATTAAATGAAAAGTTCTTTTTATAATCATTAGATTAACTCTAAGGTTTGGGTTAATAAGACAGCCTACTAATACACTAATTACATCTAAATTATGCGGTCCTATTCTTTGAGATGTTTTAATTTTAGTATGGAATTGTCTAGATTTCAAAATTAGAGGTAATACCCATAGTTTTGGAAATTGATGCGGATATATAATATCCGGTCGACTGTACATTAAGCATCAAATAAATTAATAATTTGATACCCCCAAGTGACCCAGTCTGTGGCAATAAATAAAAAAAAAGAAACAAACTATTTACTGACAGTCTTGTATTACTATAATAATATATTAACTGTTTTCACTCGGGTCGCCAAAAGAAAATGAAATTTTCTTTGAAGAACCCTGTCGGATCCTTAGGAATAAATTGATACACAACGTAGTGATCTTTATACTCCACGACTATCATATATATGTCTGGAGGTTAAAATATCTTCTATATTCTTTAAAATTATATCCCTAATTTATAGTGCATAGAAGAATGAATGTGTGGCAACACTCATTTTCTTAAAGTTGGAACGGATGAACCTTTTATGTCTTATCTATAATACCTATTTTTTGAACTGTACAATCAAGATCAAATTTCTTTATTAAAATATTAGATAAAAATTGTACTTCTTCTAAACTCCGAAAAAAAGAAAGAATTTATTCCCAGGAAAGCACGTACATACAAAAGAAACCTCTAGTATTGCAGAAATTATAGTTTTTTGAAAATGTATTTACCTTTATAAGGCTTCTGTTGATTACGTAGAATATAATTTTTAATTATAGTAAAATTAGGAATATTAAGGCTCTAGCAGCTTCATGCATAGAATTATAAGAAATCGTAGTATCATTTTTAATATCAGTAACTTCTATTGCTTGAGAGGGACTTCCTGCTCCTTCTGGTCTTGGTTTATTAAAATTAGGATGTTTTTCTCCTTTTTTAGCATCAGACATTATTTTTTTAGTATCATCGCTATGATTTTTACCAAACCACGGATGATTTTCTCCCATGTCGCTAATACCTTTTTTAGCATCAGACATTATTGTTTTAGATTTATCTGAATGTGTACGACCAGAAAATGGAGCACTTGGATTTAAGGATATATTATACTCTGGATTTATTTTGTTTTGATAAAAACCCTCCCTTTCTAGACATTTAGAAGGTTCACAGTACTCCAGAATAGTAAGTTCGAAATTAGAATAATCATGTTTTAAAAGAGCTTTGCAAATATTCAAACAGGTATTACTAAGTAAATAGTTATTATTAAAATATTTTAGAAATCTTGTTCTTAAATTCTCTGAAGACCCTATATATTTTTGATTATTAATATTATTTGTCCACATATAAATACCTGATTTATTTTGATTTTCTTTTAGAATTGTAGCTTTATCAGCCTCAGCGTTAGAATAACTTTTGATGGGAATAATAGCAGCAAGTGATAAAAGGCAACCAGAATTTCAGAAATTGTAGCAGAACAATAAAAGAAGTAAATAGCCTACCACTGTAGCTGGAACCAAAAATTGACGCATTAAAGAATTGTTTTTTTTCATATATTATCTTTTATAACTATTCTTTTTCTTATCGTATGATTTATACTTTATATACTATAATCAAAATCTATTTGATTTATTTATATATGTCTGCAATTAGATCAACAACAACAAAAAATAAAATAACAATAATTAAATACATATTAATATAAAGCTTAATATGAAAGAATTATTTACTATTAATGAAATTAATAAGATTATGCTCTTATAATACATACCAACCATTATATAAACTATTTAGTTATATAATAAACCCGCGAAAAATATACAACCATTTTAAAAGTAGTATGATAATTCTCCCTCTAACCCAGTATGTATGGTTTAGCTCAACCTCCATCATCCATTATCCAAACTGCTAACGCTAAAGGAGTTATATATTGTTCTATGTTAGAACTTCTAAATGTAAAAGTATTAAACTCATATCCATAATGTTTTGTAACTAGATCTCGTTTTTTTATTTTTCTAATATACATTCTAGGTTCTAAGTTGGAGCAATAACCTCTACTATAGAAAAAATTATATAATCAAAATAAATATTCTTTATGAATTACACTTTGTCTAAAACAAAGTCTTGTGCCTTCAACAGACCTTTTTATAGCACAACCTCCTAATAATGAACCAATTATAACTGAGACTACATCGGCTTCATGAGGGCCTACTCTTTTAATAGGTTTTGAACGTGTATGGAAATCTCTTTTTTGTATTATAGATGCAGATTTAGTACATATAGTCCCCTCTTCAATAGAAGTTTTAGCATTGTCAATTTTTAAATAGTCTCTTCCTTTATTCATTCCAGATTTTATTTGTTTAATTTTTACCAAACCTTCGGAAGTTAAATGTTCTTTTCTCTTCATAAAATTAACAACTAATAAAAAATCCTCAAAGTCCAATCTTTTGGAACTTTGTAAGGGGTATTTGTCAAAAAAAGGAATAATTATATCCACTATATCTGAAAATTTAGCGACTACAAAATTTACTCTAGAATTTGTAGGGATTTTCATTAGGTTACCACAACCAAAACATTTTTGTATTTTTTCAAATAACTCGACATCACGAATATGTTAAGTAATATTAAAGTTAAGTTTACATAAGAACCTAGTTTTGGTATTGTTTTGAGTAATATTTACATAAAAACAACCTTGGTGGGGTCCCCATCTATGAATCCTCTAAGTCAATTCATATCTAGAGTTTCTGTTGATTTTGCTAAAAGTCTTTCTACAGGGTTGATACCTGGAAAACCTTCTTCTAAAGCTGGAGATAGTCCCCTATTAAGTGAAGCCCGTAATTCTATGATTTTTATTAAACCTTCTTTTGTTAAATGTTCCTTTTTTAATAATTAATTCAACAATGGTTTTAAATAATTCAAAATCCACCTGTTTTTGAGTTAATAAAGGATATTTAATAACATGGTCATTCCTTTTACTTGTTATTATGTTTCCGACACCAAAAAACAATTTTATCCGATTTAATAATGCTATATCTTTACCATGTAACTCTATAGCAAAAATTGGTTTAACACTTCAGCCTGATGACCGATCATTGCTCTTAGTGATAGATATAATAAAGGAAGGCATCCGCAAATCCCGTAACCCAGAAGGGATTTAGAAGACAAACCGGATTGTCCCCCCTGCTGCGAGGGATGAATATTTAACCGGTATCGAATGAAGAGTCCTTTTGGTAACGATAGAGAAAGAAAGACAATCACCTAATAATGAACCTACAATTACCGAAAGCACTTCAGAGCTATGAGGACCTATCCGAGAAGCAGCTTTCATTCTAGTATGGAATTTTCGACTATGTAAATAATTTATAGTGTTTTTATTATTTAAAAATAGAATATAGTTTCTTTGACCAAATAACACTAAGTTAGTGATAATGGTGTATTTTATTTTATTTAATATATATGATCTAGGGCCATCTTGACCCTCTGCAAGTACTGACATAGCAGGATCACTTACTTCCAATTATGTTATAACTTATTTAATAAGTTAAAATTTTCACTGTCATTTATATATTAAATGTAATAACCTTTTATATTACACTTTAGGCTAAAACAACCAAATTATATCGAGTATTATTTACTACTACAGAAAGCGTCTGTGTGCGCTTTGAAGCCAGCCGTGTGCTGCCACACACACTACTTTGTCTAGAGATAATAACCATAAACTTATATGATGCAGAACTAAGATAAAGAGCGCATATAAAATAAATAAAAAAAGTATTCCTAATTATTAACTTTTTTAATAAAGGCTTGTTTATTTTCTAATAAAAAAGGTATACCTTTATTTATTCTCTTGGAAACAGTACTAGGGTCCACATCTAAAAATTTAGCACAGTCCGCAAGGGAGTCAAACGAATGTAAATTATTTCCGTTTTCATCCTTTATGACCACATAAATGTTTTTACGAGAAGAATGATAATATTTATTTAATGAGATTATTCATTTTCTACCATTCCTTATCTCGAAATTTGAAGGTCCACTAAGTAACTGGTTAATTTCAGTTAGTAAAAGCGCTCTGTCAACACCTAGCTGACTTGAAGTCGTGGAAAGTCTGTTATTATTCATTTGACTTAAAATAAGATCTATTAATTTAACACCTTGTTCTGACATATGATGGCCTTGTTCTTTTAACATCAAGATATTCTTTCAATCTTGAAAATCCATCCGCTTTTTACTACGTCAAATAAGACTTTCTAAGAAAGGAATAAAAATATTAGTAATAAATGAGATACGAGTAGTCTCAATTCTAGTAGTAGACTGATGATTAGGATTATTAGATCTAACCGCATAAATACCGACAGCGCCAACATAATTACCATCAGTACCCGGAAGATTCTCAAGATAAATCTGAATCTTTTGCATTAATTCGAGGCTAGTAGAAGACTGAGATATACTAAAGTCTAATCGAAAATTGTTATGTCTATTGATGCTGAAACAACCTTCTCCTTCAATAAATCCTAGCAATCAGTAAGGAGTTATGTTAATTTCTTTATCTTTTGGTATTGTAAAATCAGATCTTAACCGGTTCATACCTTTTTTAATTTTTAAAATTTCTTTTAATATATTAGGGCCTCGATCAGAATTAATATAGAGATCAAAAGCTTTAGAAAAGTCTCTATAATTAAGCCATTTTGAACCCTGAAGAGGATATTGAGCAAAAATATTAAGTAATTGGGCTATATCTTTAAGTCTTGTTACAGTAAAAGATGAATAATCCTTGTAGGATCGAATTTCTCCAAAACCTAGTGTTTTATGAATATAATATAACACGTCGATATCATCCTTATGTAAATTAATCTGAAACCTAAAGGCACAACTCTTACTAATAGCAATAAAGAAACACCCCTCAGCATCCGTAAAACCACTTAATCATACATAAAAATTTCTCATATAAGAAGTTTCTCTTCCTTGCCCACTTTCAGCAGTTCTTCCTGCTGATAATGAACTAAATCCTCTTACTAAAAAGGTAGGCTTAAATACGGTAGTGTAACTCTCCCTGCAAGGCAAGCCAAGTAATGAAAGATTTAATGTAGGCCTTATTGATAATAACTGCGATATAGTACGGTTGATTTGCCCTGTTCAGGTTCGAACCCCCTCAATTATACCACATATTAATAAATACAAACTAGTCCAATTTTCTACCTCGATTCATTCCAGCTTTGATTAGTTTAATTTGCTCTAATCCTTCTTTAGTTAAATGTTTGGCGTTTTTCATCAATTCTGCTACGAGATATCAATCCTCAAAATCTTTAGACTTAATTCCAAGTATTCTGTGTTTTTTAAAGAATGGGATAATTATATTTTCTAAATCAGCAAATTTTGTTACTTTAAAATCAAGGACATCTGTATTATTTTTATAAATATACCCACAATTAAAATATTTAATTAAGCTTGTCATCAGTTGTTCTTCTCTACAGTGTTGAGTAATTATAAATTCTAATTTCACAGCAAATCCTAGTCTAGTTTCAGCAGATTTAAATATCCGAACCATGAAACATCCATCCCCAGATGTGAATCCAGCTAATCAATTAGGATCACGGATAATTTGATTTTTAACTAAAGGCCTCTTCACTGGAGTTACTTTGTTAAAAACATCTTGTAACGACGTTGGAAGACCTAAATTCATTGAGGCCTTGAGAGCCACGATTTTATGTAATCCATCTTCAGTTAGATGTTGTTTATTTAGCATAAGATTAATGATTTTTTTTTAAAGTTCGTAATCCGCCCATTTTTTTGTAATTAAAGGGTAATTAGAAAAATACTCAATTACTTTGGCGATTTCTTTAACTGATCCAACTTGAATCTGAACTGACTGTCGGCCTTGTTTATATATTTTACCAACACCTAAGTGATTTTTAATGTTTTCTAATAAATAGAGATCTCTAATATGTAAGCTAATATTAAACAATGGTTTAACATCTCAACCAGTCTTACGGTTTTTATCTTTCGTAATACTAATGGAAAAGCAACCCTCAGCATCCACGAAACCTGAGACTCATCAAGGGTTAAGTCTAATATTTGAGTTTGCTGAATTTTTAACAAGGTCTTCTAGCTTATATGAAGAAAAACGTCTTCTAAAGGGACTAACTATAATATTATGCATTTTTATTAATATAGGCCTTGTTGATAATAACTGTGATATAATTTTGTTGGTTTCTATGCCTGTAATAAATGAACAGTGTTCAGCAGCTTCGCTGCTGAATTGAGCTCTATTATTCAAACAATCCTTAAGGAAAAATGAAAATGAGCAAGTATATTTTTTTAATTTAGGTCTACCATTCAAATAATCCCTAGGGAAAGCTGACATTGTAGAGCTCTTATTAACTTTCAATAATGTTAATTAAAGATTTTATTCTTTAATTCCATATCTATCGATATGGTTCAGACTATGTCTTCGTTATTCGGAATAGGTTTTCTTTTTGATCAACTCTAGACAAGGCTTCGCCTATAAAAATAAAAACCTAATTTAATTAACGGAGGATACTCTAACTATTTATACAGCTTTATTGTTTTTTTCAAAATAAAAGTCCCAGTTCCGCCGGCTCCCTAATAGGGAAAAGGGACATGCTGTACTAAAGCATAGGAAGATTATTATCGTAGATAAATTTTATCTTCTAGTCGTTGAACGTTCTTGTTTGTCATCAGCATTAGCTGAAGATCTACTTTTAACCACAAGCTTCGCTTCAAGTAAACTGAATAACTTTTCAATCCAGTCTTCCTTGAAATTCATCCTCTTTAACCCTACAACCATTAACGAACCGAGTTTGTAGGGTGGACTAAGTTTTTAATCCATTAGGTATAATAGTTTGAATGACATAGCGGTCAAATTTATCATGCAAATAAATAAACTTAAATTGTATTTCCCTATTTTCTTCCTCTATTCATGCCAGCTTTAATTTTACGAATTTGATCTAATCCTTCTTCAGTGAGATGAGTTTTATTTTTCATTAATTTTATAACTTTAACAAAATCTAAATAATCTAAAAATTTTGCACCTTGAATAGGATATTTTTCAAAAAATGGAATGATTTTTTCCGTCAAGTCTTCAAATTTGGTAATTTTAAATTCTACCGTATCACGATTTTTGTAAACATTCCCGCATCCAAAATACTCTATTAAACTTATCATTAATTCCTCATCTCTATAATGTTGAGTTATTTGAAATCTTAATTCTACTAAATATCCTATTTTCATTTTAGGTTTAGATCTAATGTTAACAAAAAAACATCCTTCAGCTGATGTGAAACCTGCTAATCAGTTAGGATTTTTAATCTTATAGTCTAAAACATCAGGTCTATATATTGGAATATTATCTGGAAAGGCAGCTTTTATATTTAATGGAAGACCTCGATTTATAGATGCTTTAATGGCTACAAATTTTTGTAATCCTTCCATAGTTAGATGTTCTTTATTGTTAATTAAATTAACAGCCATCTTAAATAGAAGATAATCAGCTTGTTTTTTAGTAATTAATGAATACTTATCAAAATGATTAATTATAACAGCCAAATCTTTAATAGATTGTACAAGATAAACACAAGTACCGCTTTTCCTTGAATAAACATTACCTACTCTAAAATATGATTTTATAGAATATAAAATTGGTAAATCTTTTTTATGTAAAACCAATCCAAAACTAGTTTGTACACCTCAACCTAATTTATGTTTATTTTTTCTATAAAGGCTAACTGAAAAATAAGATTCGCCATCTGCGAATCCTGTTAAAAACCAAGAATCAAGCGCTAGTTTAATTTTAGGCTTTAAGGCCGTTAGGGAAGTATAAAATCTTAATTTATTTATTTGGTTAGAAAGGATTTTGATTTGATAATTTCTTTCGAAACCCATTAGAGTATATCTTAAATGCATAGGTGTAATACATCAACTACCGTATACTCGTTGTTCTTTTACAATAGTACTTTTAAAAATCGTAAAGCATACTGATTTAGATTCGCGATAACCCATTTTATTTTCATCTATCTTCTGACTTGTTACCATACATGAGTAATTACTTCATCCACTCATTGTCTTTCGACAATGGCTTGGTACCAGAAGCTTTAGGGTATTTCCGAAGTTTGATAGTTTTACCCTCTTGAATAATTTCCTAAATCATTCGGCAGGAAAAGCTATTAATATTAATATTAAAGCCATGTAATATAATAATTTAGAATAGCTAATAAATTAAATGAAATAGAATTATAATAATTTAACTATTCTAATAAAGTAACAATATTATTAAGGCTAATTATGAATAACTTAGCTATACGATTATACATTGCAATACAATCTTGTTCAAAGTAACATAATAAACATAAATCTTTACTGTTCATGTTGTAAGTTAATATTATAATATATACACTAAAATTAAAAAAAAAAAAAATATATAAATACTACAAATATTTTAAGTATTAAATTGGGATCTTTTACTATTCATTCTACTTTGAATAGTACGAATATGTTCGACTCCTTCCTTAGAAAGATGAGTCTTAGTTTTAATTATTTCAGCTCCCTCACGTCAATCTGCGAAATTTAAAGATTTAACACCTTTAGTATTATACTTATTAAAAAAAGGTATGATCTTGTTTGTAATATCCTTAATATTAGTAACTACATAATAGTGTACAGAATATCTAGAATCTTTTTTTATTCTACCGCAGTTAAAAAAAGTAATAAATTTTGCTAATAAAAGCATATCTCTCGAATGTTGAGCTATTGAAAACCCTATGTCTGTTCGAGGTATTTCATTTAATTTGTTTGCCCGAATAATTAAGTAAAAACTTCCATCACCAGTAGTAAAACCAGCCACTCAGAATGGTGAAGGTATATCTTTATCTATTATTAAAGGTCTTTTTACAGCTTCTATATCTGAAAATTTATCTTTTAATTTCTCTGATAAACCTAAATTTAATGAAGCTTTATAGGATATAATTTTTTTTAAGCCGTCTAATGTCAAATGTTCTTTATTTTTCATTAAACTAACTATTTCTTTAAATAGCATATAATCGGCTAACTTTTGTGTTGCAAGTGGATATTTATCAAAATGAGGTATAATAATTTCCAAAATATCCTTTAACTTATTCACACAGTAAGTACAAGTATCTTTAAAAATTACCATTTTTCCTATATCTTCACAAAAAAATTGTTTAAGATTTAACATAAGATCTAAATCGGTGATATGCGCAGTAATTTTAAATCTAGCATTAACATCTCAACCAGTTTTAGTAGAAGAACTTTTTAAGACACTAACAGTAAATGAACATTCAGCGTCTGTAAGTCCAGGTAACAAACCAAGGATTCATATTAGATTTATTATTAGTTACTTTATTTGTTAAAGTGTTAGATTTAGCTAAACTAGAGTAAGATCTTTTAAAAAGCCTTTTTGTTTTAGAATTAAAAGTATTTTTTTTTTCAAATATATTTATATTCTGAAATTATGTATATTCCATAGAGTACACCTTAACATAATCTTATAAAAATATTGACTAATTAAGCAGTATAATAACCATTAACCAACCTAATGAAAATTTCAGACAATGTAACTACCGTCTACTCGTTGCTCTTTTACAATTGCAACAAATAATTATGCAATTGACTTAGATCCGCGATTATCTCCATTTCAAAAATGAAATCTTTCTGACTTGTTACCATACCCTGAGTGATTAGTTCAGCCACAAATAACCTTTCGGATATTGCTTGGTATCAGAAATTACTAAGACTTCCCCGGAGTTTGGCAGTTTTACCCAATTATAAGATTTTAATAAATAGGTGTAATTGTTCAGACTAATTCGATTAAAGTACCGTGCGTTAAGTATTTATGTGATATTGGAGATTTTACACTGTTGTAATTTGTAATTACAGAAACAAGAACCCAACCTACACCAAATAAAATTATAATTAGATAAAACATTATGTTGTCATGTAATTCAACTAGCCCTTCCATTTGTGGTGAAGCACTATCTTGGAAATACAAGCCCCAAGGTCGAGGAGCATCACAATACTCATGAATGTAATTTAACAATAATTGAAACATTTTTAATTTTTACTATTTTCACTTTAGTTGGTTTTATTAATTAAAAATTAGTTATTCCCTTGCTATTAAGCGGTGATTGGGAGATTGATCTAATTAACATTCAGCAGCTTTATGATTAATTTCAAAAGCTTACCGACTAATTGCCATTATAAGATCTAGAATAATTATATAAACCTTAACATTTATAAATATAATTAATGGAATTTTAATAAATAAAAAACTATCATTATATATTTGAATATTATTAGTAGAAACTTTAGAATTTTTTTATTACAAGGCTTAATAAATTAATCTTAAAAAGGATTTGTAATTAATTTATTTGATATATATTTTAATAACTCCCTACCCCCGAGAGAGAAATGAGTTATTTTTGTAGTTTACTACAAATTAAGAAAAATTATAATTAATTACATTAATTATTTGGATTGGCTTACGGAGCAAATGGACCCCACTCTCATTATCATATGAACTATGGGAGTTAAAAGTTCGTAAATATTTTGTTATATTTACCTCGGAGCGTGGCCTTCGGATTAATCCAACTCATCTCTTTGAGAAGGGGACAGGAGCTTTGCTTCGCATAGAAATTACTTTAATTACATCAAGATAAAATAGAGAATGTAATTAAGTTAAACAGGGCATCGATAGAGTTCTAATTAGAAACGTATAATACGATTCCCCTACTAATCTTACTGTTTTATAAATATATTAGGTAACTAGCACAATAATGAGATAAAAATGGGGTGCTTAAATAAGCGCCCCCGTAACTAAGAATGAACTGCAAACTGTGCGAGCTGGCAAAGAATAATCCAAGCCGCCACCAACTAAGCATTCTTGCTCCGAGTATCAGAAAAGTAATACACTCATCATACAATAATAATCCTGTAATAATTTATTGGATATGGGTAGTAGTTTTACCTTAGCTAACACCAACAATTGAAGATAAGTTTACATCTCAGATTACTAAAGCTGTAGTATATAAGAACCCCCCCAAGAAATGAAAGAAGAATTTTATTTTCTATAGTTTAATAATAAAGATTCTAGAAAGACTTAACCTGACAAAACGAGGTAATATGAACTTAGAAAATATATAAATAATTGTTGTTAATAATATAAAAGCAAAAGAAACTTGATTGATAAAGTGGAAAGGAACTAATTGAGGCATTTTAAAAATATGTGAACTTTTTTGTTAAAAAAATGCATAGCTATTATATCAAATATTAAATTAGAAGGATGAGGGTATTTAACATCTGCTAGGATTATTCGAAATCCATAATTTATCATAGGCCCAGCATACATACTCCATATAGTACATGAAATCTAAACTTCGATTAAGCATGCTCCACTATATATCCATACGACCTGCGGATGAATTTGCTTATAGTGAGACCAGTATTGGAATTTTTTGTAATATACCTAGATTCAACATCTACGTCTTTAGGTTTAGTGGTATTAGAATAAATGGAGACCACTACGAACACTCATTAGTAAAAGACCCGTACTTAATTCACCGTAGAATAAAAAAATCCATTACGATCCTCAAGAAATGAACAAATAAAAGTCTGCTTTGCTTTTCCCTGTTCCGTAAAGCTCAGGAAATAAGAAAATGAATAATGCCAAACTTTTAAGTTAAAATTAATAAAAATTTAGTTTATGTATCGTTTTTATTACAAATAATAAGTAACAGCAAATAAATTGTAATAAAGGTTAAATAAAAATAGCCTACACTCCGTCGCTCCGCTAAAAAACAATTTTTAAGAAATGAAGACCGCTTAAGATAGGTGAAGGCTAACCCTAAATAATACAGTAAAGAATATAAGCGTTAATAAGATAATTATTTTTATTACTCTATTGACCCCCTCCCTGTCGGAGGCTGGGAAAACCCCATTAGGGTTAAGTTTAACTATTGTAAACCCCATAACTAAGCAAAGAAAATAATCCGTTCCTTCTCCAAGAGATGAAGGTGGTATATACCCCAATAATATATATAAATAATAAAACTATATCTAAAAATCCAAGCCTGTTATCGCAATAGTTTTAAATAATATTTTATTAGCGCTTCAATGTGAGGTTCCACCACTTATTTAACCTCCCCAATTAATGCAAGAAATAATTAACTATTTTATGATACTACTTATGTTTGGTTTTTTTTTATAACATTCCAGATTCCACATAAGGATCAACCAATTTACAAAAAGAAGCAGTAAATCTAACTGGTAAGTAAATCCGATTATTAAAATGCAATGAACATAAAAACCTCCCTTCTACATGCTTCGCAAAGGGGGGGGATAAGGAAGTGATAACTTGCATTAGATATAACTCACTAGTAGGATCATTATTTGCTTTTTCTAAATCACGTTTAGTTTCACTAACTAAAGTATGATTTCTATTTTTTAAGTCAGATAAGACATTAAAGTAGGATTAGGTTTAACTTGCGTTAAACCCAAAAAGCAAAAAATATAATCCAAAGGAGGCGGCAAAGTTACTAACCCCAAGACGTACACAGAAACAAACAAAAAGCCAGACTATGCCCTATACGCTCCATCCCTCGCGCATAATGTAAAGTACCTCCGCTAATTCTACTTTCCCAGATTATTCTACCTAAGGCATTAAATTTATTAATATCTAAAAATAGATAATCAACATATAAGAATTAATTATTTACAGCAACAAGAACAAAACCACCTTGATAAGGATACTACTTAAGCCCAGTGGCCAGTCCCTCAATTAGTCTAAGAGACGCTTACGCCGGACCGGTTCATAAAATATTTAATTTACTTCTACAAGCAATTTACTACTTAATTTAGGTTTTAATGTTTTGATCTACTTTGTACATCAGTTTCCATAAATGGAGTAACTATCTCACAAACATTTTGTGCAGATTTTACGGGTAAATTACCGGTATTATGTACTATACTATTTAACCCAAATTTTCTATTGAGAACTGTTGCTAATCAATTTACATCCTCTCTATTAAATGCATTAGTAGCTAAATGAATCCCTTTCTTAGTTCATCCCCCTAAGTATTAACTACGCCCTGTGTTCATTCCTTTTTTAATTTTGAAACCCTTTAATGTAAAAATCTAAGAGTGATAACTATTTTTTCGACTACACCATTTAAATTAGTGAGCGCAATTTTGAGAAAGGCAAGGGATACTATACAATTATTATCTTTATATAATGTTCTCAATTTTGTTTTTTATGTAAACCTATAGCAAAAATAGCTTTAACTCTTATGAGCAAGACTTACTGGTGTTAAGATTTATTCAATAACTTCATCCTTAGGGATAACTTTTTCCCCATCTTTACACCATAAATTATATAGCTCATTTCATTCTTTATAAGACTTAGTAGAGAAATGTAAATACTGATAAGAATTATTTTTTACTTTTGCTATATTTAAAGAAGGAGTTGTCATATTACATTTATTCAATTTAGCGAACATATTAATGATACTTTGGGCAAGTTTTAAATAAGTTCCTCCAGTATTTTTAACTAAAGTACCATAACTAAGTATTATTACTTACATAATCTCCATTAAAAAGATTCGCTCTTTTTATAATCCTCATCATATTTTTTTAAATCCAGAATATAGTTATTATTACTATTCTCTGTTGACAATTTTTCTTTTTTGAGAAAGAATAAAAAGTGAATCTATCGGATATACGCTAGGTGCGCGCTGCAATGCAATGAGCCACGCAGAATTATGGTTAACCAGCCCGCTTATTACATAAATATCCTTAACTTCGGAAAATGCCGAGTAAAAATTAAATGTATCTAGATTTAAGAACCCCAGTAGTAAACAGAAACGTACAAGAATAATACACAACTAAATAAAAAGGAAGAAAGGAATCAGACAAAAGCAAAAACACTTCCTCTAAGAAGATCAAATCTCTATGACACGCTGTTTAGCTTCAAGTTTTCATTGTCGAGCTCTACCAACCTTCATTAAGTGGTCATCACTGGAAAGAAATTCTTTAATTGCAAACAGCTTTCCTAATCTTTCTGTTTTACTTCCGTATAAAGGATATTCAGAAAAATGTTTAAATATAATATTATCCCATAATTTATTACCACGTAAAGTAATCTGTATTGAATTAGGACCATGAGGATAGATTTTATTAGTAGATTGAAAATAATTAGCAATAGACTCCATAAGTGGTCGATTAAGAACATGTTGAGAAAACGATAAATTCATTGAACAAAAGTTTGTACTAGTTAAACTTAAACCAATAGAATCCCGCTAAAAATCCATTAATATAATGTCCATTTATAGGAATATAAGCTTTATTGCCTTCAATTAAATGAGCAGGTGGAGTATAAGAAAAGATTGAAAGTTTTCTATATGAATTCATACTTTTATGAATTTTATCTAATTCACTTAAGCCTTGTTCTGTTCTATGATTATTTGAAACAAATACATCTATAGCTTTATTAACAGAAAATGAATCTTCCGCATCCGTTAACCCTGTAATAAAATAAGGATTTAAAATTGACTTATCTTCAGGGTTTGGTTTAGATATATTACTTATCAGTGGAGCACTCATAAATAAAAGAGAAAGATTAGAAGAAGTTATAACAGAAATTAAAAAGGGAAAGTAAGGACCAAAAAATTCAGAAAACTCACAATTTCCCAAAAGCACTCCAGCAAATACATTTACTCCTACACTAATTACACCTACGATTGTAAGACCAGTTACAACAATTTTTAAAACTTTAAACATAATGAAAATAATTGAACTCTTAAGCTCATATTTCTAGCCACACCTAATATTAATGCACCGGACACCCCACTAATTCTTTTCATTTTAAAAATTGAATTTTGTTTATTGCAGTATTTCCTGCTTAATTTGAAGACACCTCATCATTTTTTAGATTATCTGAATTTAAATTAATTCAGAATACGTTGAGTTAGGTTTAATTATTATTAAACCCATTAATGGAAAAGGAAAAAGATCATGGAAAATATTTAAGAACCTCAGTAATATACAGAAATAAATAAGAATAACCAAACTAAATCCTATACGTCCCATCCCTCGCGTATAATTGTGAAGTTCCTCCACTTATTAATACTTCTCCATATTATTCTACTTAAAAGATATAATATTAATATACCTAAAAAGAGTTAATCAATATACAACCAAAAAACTACTACAAATCGCTATGCCCAAAAATAAAACTGTTTATACCTAATTTATTTTCATTTACGTTGTTCTATCAAGTTTAACCAATATTCCATTGGTTTTGAGTATTTATTATCTATACTATATAATAATTTAATTATTTCTATATATCCTTCTTTAGATAAATGACGCTTATTGTTATAAATTTCAGCAACTGACAAAGCTATATCAAGTTGAGGCTTTCTTCAGTATAACCACTCACGGTATTCTGCTAGAAAAGGCAATATTTTTTTTAATACAATTTCTCCCTCCGGGACGGAAAATTTAAGTGTAACCATAGATCCTCCAAGAATATAAATTCTTGGCTCAAGTTCCATAGATTTAGCG
This sequence comes from Tuber melanosporum, assembly GCF_000151645.1. NCBI lineage: Eukaryota > Fungi > Ascomycota > Pezizomycetes > Pezizales > Tuberaceae > Tuber > Tuber melanosporum. Next base: position 112,772 of record NW_003298921.1, read on the forward strand.
ACAAGTGTTAATAAATAAATATTAGAATCAATCACTGTCTGAGCCGCAAAACTAAAACTGATTTTAATATAAAACTTAGGAGCTCTAGCTTTAGGTGCATCAAATACAAATCCTAAACTACCATCCCCTATAAAAAGTCCAACAATAAAAAGTTTAGAGGGTAGATCAATATTTTCTGGTACAACGGGAATTTCAAAAGGATCCTCTATAGAATAATTAAATGTTGAAAGCTTTTCAGCCAAAGTAATTTTACGTTCTTGGCCCTTTGGATTTGTAGAATACACTAAATAAATTAACTCTAAACCAAGGTTTGCATCAAAAGGAGGGGTTTTTGAAAGAGTCTTAGATAGATAATAAATTCTATGTAATTTTCCTAAATCTAATCTTTTTTGCCCATATAAAAATAAAAAATATGGTACTATTTTTTCAAGAATTTCTTGAGTATTATTTACAACATATTTAATATAAGGTCTACCTATGTGATTTAATTCTATTTTTATATTACCCACGCCAAGAATAGCTTGAAGTCTCAAAAATAAAATAGCTGATTCAGGATTATAATTTTGTCCAATAGAAAAAGAAAAAACTACACGTAAAGAGTCTTTTAATGGAAAGTACACCCCTGTTGTACCCTCAGCTTGATATAAACCATTTATAAATAACTGAAAATCTTTATAGTTTATTTCATAGGAATCAAATTGAAATTTATTTTGTATTAAATTAAATTGATTTTTAATTTGTTCTAAGTCTATCTTAGAATTTTTTTTAATAGATATTAAACTCATGAGAATAATAGTGGAATCATAGCAAATATAAAAATAACTTAAATAATAAACAGTAACAAATAATAAGAATCAAATAATATCAAAAAAGATATAGAGAAATCAAATTTTGCTGTTCAAGTAAACTAAGAAATTTTTTTGGTAAAAGTATACCTTCCTTTATATGGTTTCTTTTGATTATTAGCAAAAAAATTCTTAATAACCGTTCATTGGATATCTAAAGCTCTGGCTGCTTCACCCATAGAATCATAAGAAGTAGTAGTATTATTTTTGTAATCAAAAACTTCTATTTGTTGAGAAGGTTTTCCAGATCCTTCAGGTTTGGCTTGTCCTTTTCGAGCATCTGATATTTTGGTTTTAGTTTGATCATCAAGAGTTTTTCCCTTATGAGCATTCGATATTTTAAATTTAGTTTCTTCGTCAAGAGTTGTTCCTTTTTTAATATCAGACATTATTTTTTTGGTAGCATCAGAATGAGTACGTCCAGACATAGGAGCAGTGGGATCCTTTGCTAGATTATACTCAGGATTTAATATACCCCAATAATGTTTCTCTCTTATTAAACACTTATCAGATGAACAGTACTCTAGAATAGTAAGAGAAAAATTAAAATAATCATGTTTAAGCAGAGCACAACAAATTGCCATATAATTACATTTAAGTAAATAATTTAGTATAAAATTATCATAAAATCTTTTTGTTAAATTTTGGGAA